>NW_027140983.1:0-187500 GCF_036365525.1 Heterodontus francisci
TGAATTAATCCCAGCACAAAACACAGATACCAGCACAGAAATCACAGTCTGCTGGGACAGCCAACATCACCTCAAACACAGAAACCAGCACAGAAACCCAACTCTGCTGGGACAGCCAGCATCACCTATAACACAGAAACCACCCCAGAAACCCAACTCTGCTGGGACAGCCAGCATCACCTATAACACAGAAACCACCACAGAAACCCAACTCTGCTGGGAGAGCCAACATCACCTATAACACAGAAACCACCACAGAAACCCAACTCTGCTGGACAGCCAACATCACCTATAACACAGAAACCACCACAGAAACCCAACTCTGCTGGGACAGCCAACATCACCTATAACACAGAAACCAGCACAGAAACCCAACTCTGCTGGGACAGCCAACATCACCTATAACACAGAAACCAGCACAGAAACCCAACTCTGCTGGGACAGCCAGCATCACCTATAACACAGAAACCAGCACAGAAACCCAGCTCTGCTGGGACAGCCAGCATCACCTATAACACAGAAACCAGCACAGAAACCCAATTCTGCTGGGAGAGCCAACATCACCTATAACACAGAAACCACCACGGAAACCCAACTCTGCTGGGACAGCCAACATCACCTATAACACAGAAACCAGCTCAGAAACCCAACTCTGCTGGGAGAGCCAACATCACCTATAACACAGAAACCAGCACAGTACCCCTTCTGCTGGGAGAGCCAACATCGCCTTTACACAAAAACCATCACTGAAACCCCCTTTGCTGGGACAGTCAACATCGCCTATAACACAGAAACCAGCACAGAAACCCCACTCTGCTGGGACAGTCAACATTGCCTATAACACAGAATCCAGCACAGTACTCCACTCTGCTGGGACCGTCAACATCACCTGAAGCACTGAAACCAGCACAGAACCCCACTCTGCTGGGACAGTCAACATCGCCTATAACACAGAAACCAGCACATTACTCCCTCTGCTGGGACAGCCAACAGCACCCATAACAAAGAAACCAGCACAGAGCTCCCCTCTGCTGGGACAGTTAACATCGCCTGGAACACAGAAACCAGCACGGAACTCCCCGCCACTGGGACAGTCAACATCGCCTGTAACACAGAAACCAGCACAGAACTCCCCTCCGCTGGGACAGTTAACATCGCCTGTAACACAGAAACCAGCACGGAACCCCACTCCACTGGGACAGTCAACATCGCCTGTAACACAGAAACCAGCACAGAACTCCCCTCCGCTGGGACAGTTAACATTGCCTGTAACACAGAAACCAGCACGAAACTCCCCTCCGCTGGAACAATTAACATAGACTGTAACACAGAAACCAGCACAGAACTCCCTCCACTGGGCCAGTTAACATCGCCTGTAACACAGAAACCAGCACGAAACTCCCCTCCACTGGGACAGTTAACATCGCCTGTAACACAGAAACCAGCACGAAACTCCCCTCCGCTGGAACAATTAACATCGACTGTAACACAGAAACCAGCACAGAACTCCCCTCCACTGGGCCAGTTAACATCGCCTGTAACACAGAAACCAGCACAGAACTCCCCTCCACTGGGCCAGTTAACATCGCCTGTAACACAGAAACCAGCACAGAACTCCCCTCCACTGGGACAGTTAACATCGCCTGTAACACAGAAACCAGCACGGAACCCCACTCCACTGGGACAGTCAACATCGCCTGTAACACAGAAACCAGCACAGAACTCCCCTCCACTGGGCCAGTTAACATCGCCTGTAACACAGAAACCAGCACGAAACTCCCCTCCACTGGGACAGTTAACATCGACTGTAACACAGAAACCAGCACGAAACTCCCCTCCACTGGGACAGTTAACATCGCCTGTAACACAGAAACCAGCACGAAACTCCCCTCCACTGGGACAGTTAACATCGCCTGTAACACAGAAACCAGCACGAAACTCCCCTCCACTGGGACAGTTAACATCGACTGTAACACAGAAACCAGCACGAAACTCCCCTCCACTGGGACAGTTAACATCGACTGTAACACAGAAACCAGCACAGAACTCCCCTCCGCTGGGACAGTTAACATCGCCTGTAACACAGAAACCAGCACAGAACTCCCCTCCACTGGGACAGTTAACATCGCCTGTAACACAGAAACCAGCACAGAGCTCCCCTCCACTGGGACAGTTAACATCGCCTGTAACACAGAAACCAGCACGAAACTCCCCTCCGCTGGAACAATTAACATCGCCTGTAACACAGAAACCAGCACGAAACTCCCCTCCACTGGGCCAGTTAACATCGCCTGAAACACAGAAACCAGCACGAAACTCCCCTCCACTGGGACAGTTAACATCGCCTGAAACACAGAAACCAGCACGGAACTCCCCTCCACTGCGACAGTTAACATCGACTGTAACACAGAAACCAGCACAGAACTCCCCTCTGCTGGGACAGAACAGGAGATGGTGCATTCGCAACCCTCAGTGTGAGGGATTTCTCCCGCGACTCGAAGTTCCCGACTTTCCAAGCACGGTGAAATAGCTCTTAACAAGAATAAGCAGGAGAAGTGACCTTGTGTTTTGGGAGGGAACCTGGCCACGTGTTTTAGCCGATCATTGAAGAGGTAACATATTCCATTCTGGTACATGTTGTTCCCACATTGCTGGGTAAGTGTTGGTCCACAAGCCTACGAGAGAAGCAAGACAAAAACAGTTCAGACATTCCCGGAATATCCTCAGGAAGAAGGCAATGGTCACTCAGACTGAGCCACAGTCTCACACACACCCGAGCCCCATAAACCAGTCCAGCAAACTGAAATTGCACTTACTGAGGGAGTTCCGCACTCTCAGAGGGTCAGTACTGAGGGAGTGCCGCACTGTCGGAGGGTCAGTACTGAGGGAGTGCCGCACTCTCAGAGGGTCAGTACTGAGAGAGCGCCGCACAGTCGGAGGGTCAGGACTGAGGGAGTTCCGCACTGTCGGAGGGTCAGTACTGAGGGAGTGCCGCACTCTCAGAGGGTCAGTGCTGAGGGAGCGCCGCACTGTCGGAGGGTCAGTACTGAGAGAGCGCCGCACTCTCAGAGGGTCAGTACTGAGAGAGCGCCGCACTGTCGGAGGGTCAGTACTGAGAGAGCGCCGCACTCTCAGAGGGTCAGTACTGAGGGAGCGCCGCTCTGTCGGAGGGTCAGGACTGAGGGAGTGCTGCACTGTCGGAGGGGCAGTACTGAGGGAGTGCCGCACTGTCGGAGGGTCAGTACTGAGGGAGTGCCGCACTCTCAGAGGGTCAGTGCTGAGGGAGTGCCGCACTGTCGGCGGGTCAGTACTGAGGGAGCTCCGCACTGTCGGAGGGTCAGGACTGAAAGAGTGCCGCACTGTCGGAGGGTCAGTACTGAGGGAGTTCCGCACTCTCAGAGGGTCAGTACTGAGGGAGCGCCACACTGTCGGAGGGGCAGTACTGAGGGAGTTCCGCACTGTCGGAGGGTCAGTACTGAGGGAGCGCCACACTGTCGGAGGGGCAGTACTGAGGGAGTTCTGCACTGTCGGAGGGTCAGTGCTGAGGGAGTGCCGCACTCTCAGAGGGTCAGTACTGAGGGAGTTCTGCACGGTCGGAGGGTCAGTACTGAGGGAGTTCCGCACTCTCAGAGGGTCAGTACTGAGGGAGTGCCGCACTGTCGGAGGGTCAGTACTGAGGGAGTGCCGCACTCTCAGAGGGTCAGTACTGAGAGAGCGCCGCACAGTCGGAGGGTCAGTACTGAGGGAGTGCCGCACTGTCGGAGGGTCAGTACTGAGGGAGTGCCACACCTCCGTAACATCGCCCCGACTCCCCCCCGCCTCAGCTCATCGGCTGCTGAAACCCTCACCCATGCCTTCGTCCCCCTCCAGACTTGACCATTCCGATGCTCTCCCGGCTGCTCTCCCCCACATTCCACCCTCCGTAAACTTCAGCTCGTCCCTAAACTCCCTCTACCCCTCCCCCACCCCGTGTCCTAACTCTCACCGAGTCCCGTTCACCAGTCACCCACTGTGCTCGCTGACCTACACCGGCTCCCGGTCCGGTAACACCTCGATTTTAAAATTCTCCTCCTCGCTTTCAAATCCCTCCATGGCCCCTCACTTCCCCCTCCCTATCTCTGGAACCTCCTCCAGCCTCTACAACCCTCCCTATCTCTGTAACCTCCTCCAGCCTCTACAACCCTCCCTATCTCTGTAACTCCCTCCAGCCCCCTTCAACCCTCCCTATCTCTGGAACCTCCTCCAGCCTCTACAACCCTCCCTATCTCCGTAACTCCCTCCAGCCCCCTACAACCCTCCCTATCTCTGTAACCTCCTCCAGCCACTACAACCCTCCCTATCTCTGTAACCTCCTCCAGTCCCTACAACCCGCCCTATCTCTGTAACCTCCTCCAGCTCCTACAACCCTCCCTATCTCTGTAACCTCCTCCAGCCTCTACAAACCTCCCTATCTCTGTAACCTCCTCCAGCCTCTACAAACCTCCCTATCTCTGTAACCCCCTCCAGCCCCTACAACCCTCCCTATCTCTGTAACCTCCTCCAGCTCCTACAACCCTCCCTATCTCTGTAACCTCCTCCAGCCTCTACAACCCTCCCTATCTCTGTAACCTCCTCCAGTCCCTACAACCCTCCCTATCTCTGTAACCTCCTCCAGCCCCTACAACCCTCCCTATCTCTGTAACCTCCTCCAGCCTCTACAACCCTCCCTATCTCTGTAACCCCCTCCAGCCTCGACAACACTCCCTATCTCTGTAACCCCCTCCAGCCCCCTACAACCCTCCCTATCTCTGTAACCTCCTCCAGCCCCTACAACCCTCCCTATCTCTGTAATCTCCTCCAGCCCCTACAACCCTCCCTATCTCTATAACCTCCTCCAGTCCCTACAACCCTCCCTATCTCTGTAACCTCCTCCAGCCCCCTACGACCCTCCCTATCTCTGTAACCTCCTCCAGCCCCCTACAACCCTCCCTATCTCTGTAACCTCCTCCAGTCCCTACAACCCTCCCTATCTCTGTAACCTCCTCCAGTCCCTACAACCCTCCCTATCTCTGAAACCTCCTCCAGCCCCGACAACCCTCCCTATCTCTGTAACCTCCTCCAGCCCCCTACAACCCTCCCTATCTCTGTAACCTCCTCCAGCCTCTACAAACCTCCCTATCTCTGGAACCTCCTCCAGCCTCTACATCCCTCCCTATCTCTGTAACCCCCTCCAGCCTCGACAACACATCCTATCTCTGTAACCCCCTCCAGCCCCCGACAACCGTCCCTATATCTGGAACCTCCTCCAGCCCCTACAACCCTCCCTATCTCTGTAACCTCCTCCAGCCTCTACAACCCTCCCTATCTCTGTAACCTCCTCCAGCCTCTACAAACCTCCTTATCTCTGGAACCTCCTCCAGCCTCTACATCCCTCCCTATCTCTGTAACCCCCTCCAGCCTCTACATCCCTCCCTATCTCTGTAACCCCCTCCAGCCTCGACAACACTCCCTATCTCTGTAACCCCCTCCAGCCCCCGACAACCGTCCCTATATCTGGAACCTCCTCCAGCCCCTACAACCCTCCCTATCTCTGTAACCTCCTCCAGCTCCTACAACCCTCCCTATCTCTGTAACCTCCTCCAGCCTCTACAACCCTCCCTATCTCTGTAACCTCCTCCAGTCCCTACAACCCTCCCTATCTCTGTAACCTCCTCCAGCCCCTACAACCCTCCCTATCTCTGTAACCTCCTCCAGCCTCTACAACCCTCCCTATCTCTGTAACCCCCTCCAGCCTCGACAACACTCCCTATCTCTGTAACCCCCTCCAGCCCCCTACAACCCTCCCTATCTCTGTAACCTCCTCCAGCCCCTACAACCCTCCCTATCTCTGTAATCTCCTCCAGCCCCTACAACCCTCCCTATCTCTATAACCTCCTCCAGTCCCTACAACCCTCCCTATCTCTGTAACCTCCTCCAGCCCCCTACGACCCTCCCTATCTCTGTAACCTCCTCCAGCCCCCTACAACCCTCCCTATCTCTGTAACCTCCTCCAGTCCCTACAACCCTCCCTATCTCTGTAACCTCCTCCAGTCCCTACAACCCTCCCTATCTCTGAAACCTCCTCCAGCCCCGACAACCCTCCCTATCTCTGTAACCTCCTCCAGCCCCCTACAACCCTCCCTATCTCTGTAACCTCCTCCAGCCTCTACAAACCTCCCTATCTCTGGAACCTCCTCCAGCCTCTACATCCCTCCCTATCTCTGTAACCCCCTCCAGCCTCGACAACACATCCTATCTCTGTAACCCCCTCCAGCCCCCGACAACCGTCCCTATATCTGGAACCTCCTCCAGCCCCTACAACCCTCCCTATCTCTGTAACCTCCTCCAGCCTCTACAACCCTCCCTATCTCTGTAACCTCCTCCAGCCTCTACAAACCTCCTTATCTCTGGAACCTCCTCCAGCCTCTACATCCCTCCCTATCTCTGTAACCCCCTCCAGCCCCCTACAACCCTCCCTATCTCTGTAACCTCCTCCAGCCCCTACAACCCTCCCTATCTCTGTAATCTCCTCCAGCCCCTACAACCCTCCCTATCTCTATAACCTCCTCCAGTCCCTACAACCCTCTCTATCTCTGTAACCTCCTCCAGCCCCCTACGACCCTCCCTATCTCTGTAACCTCCTCCAGCCCCCTACAACCCTCCCTATCTCTGTAACCTCCTCCAGTCCCTACAACCCTCCCTATCTCTGTAACCTCCTCCAGTCCCTACAACCCTCCCTATCTCTGAAACCTCCTCCAGCCCCGACAACCCTCCCTATCTCTGTAACCTCCTCCAGCCCCCTACAACCCTCCCTATCTCTGTAACCTCCTCCAGCCCCCACAACCCTCCCTATCTCTGTAACCTCCTCCAGTCCCGACAACCCTCCCTATCTCTGTAACCTCCTCCAGCCCCCTACAACCCTCCCTATCTCTGTAACCTCCTCCAGCCCCCACAACCCTCCCTATCTCTGTAACCTCCTCCAGTCCCTACAACCCTCTCTATCTCTGTAACCTCCTCCAGCCCCCTACGACCCTCCCTATCTCTGTAATCTCCTCCAGTCCCTACAACCCTCTCTATCTCTGTAACCTCCTCCAGCCCCCTACGACCCTCCCTATCTCTGTAACCTCCTCCAGCCCCCTACAACCCTCCCTATCTCTGTAACCTCCTCCAGTCCCTACAACCCTCCCTATCTCTGTAACCTCCTCCAGCTCCTACAACCCTCCCTATCTCTGTAACCTCCTCCAGCCTCTACAACCCTCCCTATCTCTGTAACCTCCTCCAGCCCCCTACAACCCTCCCTATCTCTGTAACCTCCTCCAGCCCCCACAACCCTCCCTATCTCTGTAACCTCCTCCAGCCCCCACAACCCTCCCTATCTGTGTAATATCCTCCAGCCCCCTACTGCCCTCCGAGATCTCTGTTCCCCAATTCCAGCCTCTTGCCCATCCCCCAATTCCCATCACTTCGCCATTGGGAGCTGTGCTTTCAGCTGCCTGGGGCCCTAAACCCTGGAATTCCCTCCCTCAACCTCTCTGCCTCTCTCTCCCTCTCCCCTCCTTTCGGACGCTCCTCAATATCGGCCTCTTTGACAGAGGTTTTGGTCGCCAGTCCCTAATCTCCCCTTGTGTGGCTGGGGGTCTAATTTTGTTTTATATCGCTCCTATGAAACGTCCTGCGATGTTTTAATCTGCTAAAGGCCCCACATAAATGCAATATCTTGTTGTTAAGCCTCAGATTATATAGTGGGAAACCACACTTGTGACACTGGGCGCCGTTCCGGTCTGGGTTCGCCCACATTGGCAGAACTGGGTACAGTTCAGCAGGAAAGTCCCAGGCTCCAACCCCGGCCTACTACTGAGTGGCAAATCTCACACAGGAGGCGCTACTGAGACCCTCAAGACAAAACACTCACTCGCACACACTCACACTCGCCAACACTCACACGCCCTCGCACTCGAACTCAAAAGGAAGGCCCTCGGGTTGTGCACTTGCCAAGGGGGTTACCCCCGTTGCTCGGGCTGTTCGATCCGGACACTCACCAGGATTTGCGGCCTTCCCACTTGCCTTGACGCCAGGGAGAGTCCCAGGGAGATGGAGCCGGCTTCGGCAGGAGCTAGGGAGAAAGATGGAAGGCAGGATGAGGGCGGAGAACCTTGACAAATATTGTGTACAAGGCGGAGCGGGAGTGGAGGCATTGGAGACAGGAGGGGGGGTCTGGACTGGACAGGAGGGGGGTCTGGACTGGACAGGAGGGTGTCTGGACTGGACAGGAGGGGGGTCTGGACTGGACAGGAGGGGGGTCTGGACTGGACAGGAGTGGGGTCTGGACTGGACAGGAGGGGGGTCTGGACTGGACAGGAGGGGGGTCTGGACTAGACAGGAGGGGGGTCTGGACTGGACAGGAGGGGGGTCTGGACTGGACAGGAGGGGGGTCTGGACTAGACAGGAGGGGGGTCTGGACTGGACAGGAGGGGGGTCTGGACTAGACAGGAGGGGGGTCTGGACTGGACAGGAGGGGGGTCTGGACTGGACAGGAGGGTGTCTGGACAGGACAGGAGGGGGGTCTGGACTACACAGGAGGGTGGTCTGCACTGGACAGGAGGGGGGTCTGGAAAGGACAGGAGGGTGTCTGGACTGGACAGGAGGGGGGTCTGGACTGGACAGGAGGGGGGTCTGGACTGGACAGGAGGGGGGTCTGGACTGGACAGGAGGGAGTCTGGACTGGACAGGAGGGGGGTCTGGACTGGACAGAAGGGTGGTCTGGACTGGACAGGAGGGGGGTCTGGAAAGGACAGGAGGGTGTCTGGACTGGACTAGACGCTGTCTGGACTGGACAGGAGGGGGGTCTGGAAAGGACAGGAGGGGGGTCTGGACTGGACAGGAGGGGGGTCTGGACTGGACAGGAGGGGTGTCTGGAAAGGACAGGACAGGGGTCTGGACTGGACAGGAGGGGGGTCTGGACTGGACAGGAGGGGGGTCTGGACTGGACAGGAGGGTGTCTGGACTGGACAGGAGGGGGGTCTGGACTGGACAGGAGGGGGGTCTGGACTGGACAGGAGGGGGGTCTGGACTGGACAGGAGGGGGGTCTGGACTGGACAGGAGGGGGGTCTGGAAAGGACAGGAGGGTGTCTGGACTGGACTAGACGCTGTCTGGACTGGACAGGAGGGGGGTCTGGAAAGGACAGGAGGGTGTCTGGACTGGACTAGACGCTGTCTGGACTGGACAGGAGGGGGGTCTGGAAAGGACAGGAGGGGGGTCTGGACTGGACAGGAGGGGGGTCTGGACTGGACAGGAGGGGGGTCTCGACTGGACAGGAGGGGGGTCTGGACTGGACAGGAGGGGGGTCTGGACTGGACAGGAGGGTGTCTGGACTGGACAGGAGAGGGGTCTGGACTGGACAGGAGGGTGTCTGGACTGGACAGGAGGGGGGTCTGGACTGGACAGGAGGGGGTCTGGACTGGACAGGAGGGGGGTCTGGACTGGACAGGAGGGGGTCTGGACTGGACAGGAGGGGGGTCTGGACTGGACAGGAGGGGGGTCTGGACTGGACAGGACGGGGGTCTGGAAAGGACAGGACGGGGGTCTGGACTGGACAGGACGGGGGTCTGGACTGGACAGGAGGGTGTCTGGACTGGACAGGAGGGGGGTCTGGACTGGACAGGAGGGGGGTCTGGACTGGACAGGAGGGGGGGCTGGACTGGACAGGAGGGGGGTCTGGACTGGACAGGAGGGTGTCTGGACTGGACAGGAGGGTGTCTGGACTGGACAGGAGGGGGGTCTGGACTGGACAGGAGGGGTGTCTGGACTGGACAGGAGGGTGTCTGGACTGGACAGGAGGGGGGTCTGGACTGGACAGGAGGGGGGTCTGGACTGGACAGGAGGGTGTCTGGACTGGACAGGAGGGGGTCTGGACTGGACGGGAGGGTGTCTGGACTGGACAGGAGGGGGGTCTGGACTGGACGGGAGGGGGGTCTGGACTGGACGGGTGGGTGTCTGGACTGGACAGGAGGGGGTCTGGACTGGACGGGAGGGGGTCTGGACTGGATGGGTTGGGGGTCTGGACTGGACGGGTGGCTGTCTGGACTGGACAGGAGGGTGTCTGGACTGGACAGGAGGGGGGTCTGGACTGGACGGGAGGGTGTCTGGACTGGACTGGACAGGAGGGGGGTCTGGACTGGACAGGAGGGGGGTCTGGACTGGACAGGAGGGGGGTCTGGAAAGGACAGGAGGGTGTCTGGACTGGACTAGACGCTGTCTGGACTGGACAGGAGGGGGGTCTGGAAAGGACAGGAGGGGGGTCTGGACTGGACAGGAGTGGGGTCTGGACTGGACAGGAGGGGTGTCTGGAAAGGACAGGAAGCTGTCTGGACTGGACAGGAGGGGGGTCTGGACTGGACAGGAGGGGGGTCTGGACTGGACAGGAGGGGGGTCTGGAAAGGACAGGAGGGTGTCTGGACTGGACTAGACGCTGTCTGGACTGGACAGGAGGGGGGTCTGGACTGGACAGGAGGGGGGTCTGGACTGGACAGGAGGGGGGTCTGGACTGGACAGGAGGGTGTCTGGACTGGACAGGAGGGGGGTCTCGACTGGACAGGAGGGGGGTCTGGACTGGACAGGACGGGGGCCTGGAAAGGACAGGAGGGTGTCTGGACTGGACAGGAGGGGGGTCTGGACTGGACAGGAGGGGGGTCTGGACTGGCAGGAGGGTGTCTGGACTGGACAGGAGTGGGGTCTGGACTGGACAGGAGTGGGGTCTGGACTGGACAGGAGGGTGTCTGGACTGGACAGGAGAGGGGTCTGGACTGGACAGGAGGGTGTCTGGACTGGACAGGAGGGGGGTCTGGACTGGACAGGAGGGGGTCTGGACTGGACAGGAGGGGGGTCTGGACTGGACAGGAGGGGGTCTGGACTGGACAGGAGGGGGGTCTGGACTGGACAGGAGGGGGGTCTGGACTGGACAGGACAGGGGTCTGGACTGGACAGGAGGGGGGTCTGGACTGGACAGGAGGGGGGTCTGGACTGGACAGGACGGGGGTCTGGAAAGGACAGGACGGGGGTCTGGAAAGGACAGGACGGGGGTCTGGACTGGACAGGACGGGGGTCTGGACTGGACAGGAGGGTGTCTGGACTGGACAGGAGGGGGGTCTGGACTGGACAGGAGGGGGGTCTGGACTGGACAGGAGGGGGGTCTGGACTGGACAGGAGGGGGGGCTGGACTGGACAGGAGGGGGGTCTGGACTGGACAGGAGGGTGTCTGGACTGGACAGGAGGGTGTCTGGACTGGACAGGAGGGGGGTCTGGACTGGACAGGAGGGGGGGTCTGGACTGGACAGGAGCGGGGGCTGGACTGGACAGGAGGGGGGTCTGGACTGGACAGGAGGGTGTCTGGACTGGACAGGAGGGTGTCTGGACTGGACAGGAGGGGTGTCTGGACTGGACAGGAGGGTGTCTGGACTGGACAGGAGGGGGGTTTGGACTGGACAGGAGGGGGGTCTGGACTGGACAGGAGGGGGGTCTGGACTGGACAGGAGGGGGGTCTGGACTGGACGGGTGGGTGTCTGGACTGGACGGGTGGGTGTCTGGACTGGACAGGAGGGGGTCTGGACTGGACGGGTGGGTGTCTGGACTGGACGGGTGGGTGTCTGGACTGGACGTGTGGGTGTCTGGACTGGACGGGAGTGTGTCTGGACTGGACAGGAGGGGGGTCTGGACTGGACGGGTGGGTGTCTGGACTGGACAGGAGGGGGTCTGGACTGGACGGGAGGGGGGTCTGGACTGGACGGGAGGGTGTCTGGACTGGACGGGGGTCTGGACTGGACGGGAGGGGGGTCTGGACTGGACGGGTGGGTGTCTGGACTGGACAGGAGGGGGTCTGGACTGGACGGGAGGGGGTCTGGACTGGACGGGTGGGGGGTCTGGACTGGACGGGAGGGTGTCTGGACTGGACGGGAGGGGGTCTGGACTGGACGGGAGGGTGTCTGGACTGGACGGGAGGGTGTCTGGACTGGACTGGAGGGGGTCTGGACTGGACGGGTGGGTGTCTGGACTGGACGGGTGGGGGGTCTGGACTGGACGGGTGGGGGGTCTGGACTGGACGGGTGGGGGGTCTGGACTGGACGGGAGGGGGTCTGGACTGGACGGATGGGTGTCTGGACTGGACGGGAGGGTGTCTGGACCGGACGGGTGGGTGTCTGGACCGGACGGGAGGGGGTCTGGACCGGACAGGAGGGGGGTCTGGACCGGATGGGTGGGTGTCTGGACCGGACGGGTGGGTGTCTGGACCGGACGGGAGGGGGTCTGTACCGGACGGGTGGGTGTCTGGACTGGACGGGTGGGTGTCTGGACCGGACGGGAGGGGGGTCTGGACCGGACGGGAGGGGGGTCTGGACCGGACGGGAGGGTGTCTGGACTGGACGGGAGGGGGGTCTGGACTGGACGGGAGGGGGGTCTGGACTGGACGGGAGGGGGGTCTGGACTGGACGGGTGGGTGTCTGGACTGGACGGGTGGGTGTCTGGACTGGACAGGAGGGTGTCTGGACCGGACGGGTGGGTGTCTGTACTGGACGGGTGGGTGTCTGGTCCGGACAGGAGGGTGTCTGGACCGGACGGGTGGGTGTCTGTACTGGACAGGAGGGGGGTCTGTACTGGACAGGAGGGTGTCTGGACTGGACAGGAGGGTGTCTGGACTGGACAGGAGGGGTGTCTGGACCGGACGGGTGGGTGTCTGTACTGGACGGGTGGGTGTCTGGACCGGACAGGAGGGTGTCTGGACCGGACGGGTGGGTGTCTGGACCGGACGGGAGGGGGTCTGGACCGGACGGGTGGGTGTCTGTACCGGACGGGAGGGTGTCTGGACCGGACGGGTGGGTGTCTGGACCGGATGGGTGGGTGTCTGTACCGGACGGGTGGGTGTCTGGACCGGACAGGAGGGTGTCTGGACCGGACGGGTGGGTGTCTGGACCGGACGGGAGGGGGTCTGGACCGGACGGGTGGGTGTCTGTACCGGACGGGAGGGTGTCTGGACCGGACGGGTGGGTGTCTGGACCGGACGGGAGGGTGTCTGGACCGGACGGGAGGGTGTCTGGACCGGACGGGAGGGGGGTCTGTACCGGACGGGTGGGTGTCTGGACCGGACGGGTGGGTGTCTGGACCGGACGGGTGGGTGTCTGGACCGGACGGGAGGGTGTCTGGACCGGACGGGAGGGTGTCTGGACCGGACGGGTGGGTGTCTGTACTGGACGGGTGGGTGTCTGGACCGGACGGGTGGGTGTCTGGACCGGACGGGAGGGTGTCTGGACCGGACGGGTGGGTGTCTGGACCGGACAGGAAGTGACTTGCGATTGCCAGGAAGTCACTGGTGTCTATTAGCACAAAAGCACAGCAGCAGAACGGCTCCTGTCTTCACGATGGCTGCTTCACTGAGCTTTGTCATGAGGCTTGTGAAGCCCCCCATGGCCCAGCAGCCAGCGAGGGAGGCTGACTTACACTGGACAATCAGGGGTTGGCACGTCCTGGTGGTATACTGGCACTTGTAGACTCGTCCAGTTCTCACGCCAGTCTGATTCTTCTCGAGCGGTGCGCTGACAATGATCCTGCACGATGAAGAGAGACAGCGAGAGTTAGTGCATCGATATGGGGGGAGGGGAGGGACAGAGAGAGAGAGAGAGAGAGAGAGAGAGAGAGTGAAGGACAGAGAAAGAGAGAGTGACAGAGAGAGTGAGGGACAGAGAGAGACAAAGAGAGTCCCAGATAGAGAGGGAGACCGAAAGAGAGACAGAGAAAGAGAGACAGAGAAAGAGAGACAGAGAGAGAGAGACAGAGTGAGAGAGACAGAGTGAGAGAGACAGTGAAAGAGAAAGATAAAGAGAGACAGAGTGAGAGAGACAGAGAGAGAGAAAGACAAAGAGAGACAGAGTGAGAGAGACAGAGAGAGAGACAGAGTGAGAGAGACAGAGTGAGAGAGACAGTGAAAGAGAGACAAAGAGAGACAGAGTGAGAGAAAGAGAAAGAGAGACAGAGTCAGAGAAAGAGAGACAGAGTGAGAGACAGAGAGAGAGAGACAGAGAGAGAGAAAGACAAAGAGAGACAGAGAAAGAGAGATAGAGTAGGAGAAAGACAAAGAGAGACAGAGAGAGGGAGTGAGAAAGAGAAAGAGAGACAGAGACAGACAGAGAGGGAGAGAGGTAGAGAGATGCAGACAAAGAGAAAGAGAGACATGGAGAGATACTGGGAGAGAGAAAAACAGGGACAGCGGCAGAGACGGACAGGGAGAGGGAGAGATAGAGACAGAGATACAGACAGACAGGGAGACAGGGAAAAGGAGACAGAAACACAGAGAGAGATGCAGAGAGAGAGAGATATGCAGAGAGAGAGAGATATGCAGAGAGAGAGAGAGAGAGATGCAGAGGGAGAGAGAGAGAGATGCAGAGGGAGAGAGAGATGCAGAGAGAGAGAAAGAGATGCAGGGAGAGAGAGAGAGAGATGCAGAGAGAGCGAAAGAGATGCAGAGAGAGAGAGACAGAGAGATGCAATGAGAGAAAGAGATGCAGGGAGAGAGAGAGAGATGCAGAGAGATAGAGAGATGCAGAGAGAGAAAGAGATGCAGGGAGACAGAAAGAGATGCAGAGAGAGAGAGATGCAGAGAGACAGAGAGATGCAATGAGAGAAAGAGATGCAGGGAGAGAGAGAGAGAGATGCAGGGAGAGAAAGAGATGCAGGGAGACAGAAAGAGATGCAGAGAGAGAGATGCAGAGAGACAGAGAGATGCAATGAGAGAAAGAGATGCAAGGAGAGAGAGAGAGATGCAGGGAGAGAGAGAGAGATGCAGGGAGAGAGAGAGAGATGCAGGGAGAGAAAGAGATGCAGGAAGACAGAAAGAGATGCAGAGAGAGAGATGCAGAGAGACAGAGAGATGCAATGAGAGAAAGAGATGCAGGGAGACAGAAATAGATGCAGAGAGACAGAGAGATGCAGAGAGAGAAAGAGATGCAGGGAGAGAGAGAGAGATGCAGATAGACAGAGAGATGCAGAGAGAGAAAGAGATGCAGGGAGAGAGAGAGAGATGCAGATAGAGAGAGAGATGCAGGGGGAGAGAGATGCAGAGAGAGAAAGAGATGCAGGGAGACAGAAAGAGATGCAGAGAGAGAGAGATGCAGAGAGAAAGAGATGCAGGGAGAGAGAGAGAGATGCAGGGAGAGAAAGAGATGCAGGGAGACAGAAAGAGATGCAGAGAGAGAGATGCAGAGAGACAGAGAGATGCAGGGAGAGAGAGAGAGATGCAGGGAGAGAGAGAGAGATGCAGGGAGAGAGAGAGAGATGCAGGGAGAGAGAGAGAGATGCAGGGAGAGAAAGAGATGCAGGAAGACAGAAAGAGATGCAGAGAGAGAGATGCAGAGAGACAGAGAGATGCAATGAGAGAAAGAGATGCAGGGAGACAGAAATAGATGCAGAGAGACAGAGAGATGCAGAGAGAGAAAGAGATGCAGGGAGAGAGAGAGATGCAGATAGACAGAGAGATGCAGAGAGAGAAAGAGATGCAGGGAGAGAGAGAGAGATGCAGATAGAGAGAGAGATGCAGAGAGAGAAAGAGATGCAGGGAGAGAGAGAGAGATGCAGATAGAGAGAGAGATGCAGGGGGAGAGAGAGAGAGAGAGAGATGCAGAGAGACAGAGAGATGCAGAGAGAGAGAAAGAGATGCAGAGAGAGAGAAAGAGATGCAGAGAGAGAGAGAGAGATGCAGAGAGACAGAGAGAGAGATGCAGGGAGAGAGAGAGATGCAGGGAGAGAGAGAGATGCAGATAGAGAGAGATGCAGATAGAGAGAGAGAGAGAGAGAGAGAGATGCAGATAGAGAGAGAGATGCAGAGAGAGAAAGAGATGCAGGGAGACAGAAAGAGATGCAGAGAGAGAGAGATGCAGAGAGACAGAGAGATGCAATGAGAGAAAGAGATGCAGAGAGAGAGAGAGAGATGCAGAGAGACAGAGAGATGCAGAGAGAGAAAGAGATGCAGGGAGAGAGAGAGAGATGCAGATAGAGAGAGAGATGCAGGGGGAGAGAGATGCAGAGAGACAGAGAGATGCAGAGAGAGAAAGAGATGCAGGGAGACAGAAAGAGATGCAGAGAGAGAGAGATGCAGAGAGACAGAGAGATGCAATGAGAGAAAGAGATGCAGGGAGAGAGAGAGAGATGCAGGGAGAGAAAGAGATGCAGGGAGACAGAAAGAGATGCAGAGAGAGAGATGCAGAGAGACAGAGAGATGCAATGAGAGAAAGAGATGCAGGGAGAGAGAGAGAGATGCAGGGAGAGAGAGAGAGATGCAGGGAGAGAGAGAGAGATGCAGGGAGAGAAAGAGATGCAGGAAGACAGAAAGAGATGCAGAGAGAGAGATGCAGAGAGACAGAGAGATGCAATGAGAGAAAGAGATGCAGGGAGACAGAAATAGATGCAGAGAGACAGAGAGATGCAGAGAGAGAAAGAGATGCAGGGAGAGAGAGAGAGATGCAGATAGACAGAGAGATGCAGAGAGAGAAAGAGATGCAGGGAGAGAGAGAGAGATGCAGATAGAGAGAGAGATGCAGAGAGAGAAAGAGATGCAGGGAGAGAGAGAGAGATGCAGATAGAGAGAGAGATGCAGGGGGAGAGAGAGAGAGAGAGATGCAGAGAGACAGAGAGATGCAGAGAGAGAGAAAGAGATGCAGAGAGAGAGAAAGAGATGCAGAGAGAGAGAGAGAGATGCAGAGAGACAGAGAGAGAGATGCAGGGAGAGAGAGAGATGCAGGGAGAGAGAGAGATGCAGGGAGAGAGAGAGATGCAGATAGAGAGAGATGCAGATAGAGAGAGAGAGAGAGAGAGAGAGATGCAGATAGAGAGAGAGATGCAGAGAGAGAAAGAGATGCAGGGAGACAGAAAGAGATGCAGAGAGAGAGAGATGCAGAGAGACAGAGAGATGCAATGAGAGAAAGAGATGCAGAGAGAGAGAGAGAGATGCAGAGAGAGAAAGAGATGCAGAGAGAGAAAGAGATGCAGGGAGAGAGAGAGAGATGCAGATAGAGAGAGAGATGCAGGGGGAGAGAGAGAGAGAGATGCAGAGAGACAGGGAGATGCAGAGAGAGAGAAAGAGATGCAGAGAGAGAGAGAGATGCAGGGAGAGAGAGAGATGCAGAGAGAGAGAGAGAGAGATGCAGCTAGAGAGAGATGCAGGAAGAGAGAGAGATGCAGATAGAGAGAGATGCAGGGGGAGAGAGAGAGAGAGATGCAGAGAGACAGGGAGATGCAGGAAGAGAGAGAGATGCAGAGAGAGAGAGAGAGATGCAGATAGAGAGAGATGCAGGAAGAGAGAGAGATGCAGATAGAGAGAGATGCAGAGAGAGAGAGAGATGCAGATAGAGAGAGATGCAGGAAGAGAGAGAGATGCAGATAGAGAGAGATGCAGGAAGAGAGAGAGATGCAGACAGAGAGAGATGCAGGAAGAGAGAGAGATGCAGATAGAGAGAGATGCAGATAGAGAGAGATGCAGATAGAGAGAGATGCAGGAAGAGAGAGAGATGCAGACAGAGAGAGATGCAGGAAGAGAGAGAGATGCAGGAAGAGAGAGAGATGCAGACAGAGAGAGATGCAGGAAGAGAGAGAGATGCAGATGGAGAGAGATGCAGGAAGAGAGAGAGATGCAGATAGAGAGAGATGCAGGAAGAGAGAGAGATGCAGGAAGAGAGAGAGATGCAGATAGAGAGAGATGCAGGAAGAGAGAGAGATGCAGATGGAGAGAGATGCAGGAAGAGAGAGAAATGCAGGAAGAGAGAGAGATGCAGATAGAGAGAGATGCAGGAAGAGAGAGAGATGCAGGAAGAGAGAGAGATGCAGGAAGAGAGAGAGATGCAGATAGAGAGAGATGCAGGAAGAGAGAGAGATGCAGAGAGAGAGAGAGATGCAGAGATAGAGAGAGATGCAGATAGAGAGAGATGCAGATAGAGAGAGATGCAGATAGAGAGAGATGCAGATAGAGAGAGAGATGCAGATAGAGAGAGATGCAGGAAGAGAGAGAGATGCAGATAGAGAGAGATGCAGGAAGAGAGAGATGCAGGAAGAGAGAGAGATGCAGGAAGAGAGAGAGATGCAGATAGAGAGAGATGCAGGAAGAGAGAGAGATGCAGAGAGAGAGAGAGATGCAGAGATAGAGAGAGATGCAGATAGAGAGAGATGCAGATAGAGAGAGATGCAGAGATAGAGATGCAGTGAGAGAGAGATGCAGGAAGAGAGAGAGATGCAGATAGAGAGAGATGCAGGAAGAGAGAGAGATGCAGGAAGAGAGAGAGATGCAGATAGAGAGAGATGCAGGAAGAGAGAGAGATGCAGGAAGAGAGAGAGATGCAGAGAGAGAGAGATGCAGAGAGAGATAGAGAGAGATGCAGGAAGAGAGAGAGATGCAGAGAGAGAGAGATGCAGAGAGAGAGAGAGATGCAGAGAGAGAGAGAGATGCAGAGATAGAGAGAGATGCAGAGAGAGAGAGATGCAGAGAGAGAGATGCAGAGAGAGAGAGATGCAGGAAGAGAGAGAGATGCAGATAGAGAGAGATGCAGAGAGAGAGAGATGCAGATAGAGAGAGATGCAGAGAGAGAGAGAGATGCAGAGAGAGCAGAGAGAGAGATGCAGAGAGAGAGAGATGCAGATAGAGAGAGATGCAGATAGAGAGAGATGCAGAGAGAGAGAGAAGCAGATAGAGAGAGATGCAGAAGAGAGAGAGAGATGCAGAGAGAGAGATGCAGATAGAGAGAGAGATGAAGAGAGAGAGAGAGAGATGCAGGAGAGAAGAGATGCAGAGAGAGAGAGAGAGATGCAGGAGAAGAGAGAGATGCAGGGAGAGAGAGATGCAGATAAGAGATGAGAGAGAGAGATGAGAGAGAGAGATGCAGGAGAGAGAGAGATGCAGATAAGAGAGAGATGCAGGAGAGAGAGAGAGAGAGAGATGCAGAGAAGAGAGAGATGCAGAGAGAGAGAGAGAGAGAGAGAGAGAAGAGAGAGATGCAGGAGAGAGAGAGAGAGAGATGCAGGAGAGAGAGAGAGAGAGCAGAGAGAGAGAAGAGAGAGAGAGATGCAGGGAGAGAGAGAGAGAGAGAGAGAGAGATGCAGGGACAGAGAGAGAGAGAGAGAGATGCAGGGAGAGAGAGAAACACAGAAAGGGTTGGAAATGGGGAAGACTCCAACAAACGTTCCTCCCCAATGAGGTCATTGTTTCACATGTGTGACATTACATTTTGTACAACAATCGTTCAGGAAATGTGAAACATGAACATCCTCCAAACCCGGACCTACAGTCAGCCAGCTGCAACGGCTGAGAAACAAAGGCAGAATAGTCAGTCTCTCACTCTCAGGGTGATATCTGTACACTGACTGGTGTCTCTCAGTCCCTCTCTCTCAGGGTGACATCTATACACTGACTGGTGTCTCTCAGTCCCTCTCTCTCAGGGTGATATCTGTACACTGACTGGTGTCTCTCAGTCCCTCTCTCTCAGGGTGATATCGGTACACTGACTGGTGTCTCTCAGTCCGTCTCTCTCAGGGTGATATCTGTACACTGACTGGTGTCTCTCAGTCCCTCTCTCTCAGGGAGATATCTGTACACTGACTGGTGTCTCTCATTCCCCTCTCTCTCAGGGAGATATCTGTACACTGACTGGTGTCTCTCAGTCCCCTCTCTCAGGGAGATATCTGTACACTGACTGGTGTCTCTCAGTCCCTCTCTCTCAGGGTGATATCGGTACACTGACTGGTGTCTCTCAGTCCGTCTCTCTCAGGGACATATCTGTACACTGACTGGTGTCTCTCAGTCCCTTCTCTCTCAGGGACATATCAGTACACTGAATGGTGTCTCTCAGTCTCTCTCTCCCAAGGACATATCTGTACACTGACTGGTGTCTCTCAGTCCCTCTCCCAGGGACATATCTGTAATCTGTACATTGACTGGTGTCTCTCAGTCCCACTCTCTCAGGGAGATATCTGTACACTGACTGGTGTCTCTCAGTCCCTCTCTCCCAGGGACATATCAGTACACTGACTGGTGTCTCTCAGTCCCTCTCTCTCAGGGAGATATCTGTACACTGACTGGTGTCTCTCAGTCCCTCTCTCTCAGGGTGATATCTTTACACTGACTGGTGTCTCTCAGTCCCTCGCTCTCAGGGAGATATCAGTACACTGACTGGTGTCTCTCAGTCCACTCGCTCAGGGAGATATCAGTACACTGACTGGTGTCTCTCAGTCCCTCTCTCCCACGGTGATATCTGTACACTGACTGGTGTCTCTCAGTCCCTCTCTCCCAGGGACATATCAGTACACTGACTGGTGTCTCTCAGTCCCTCTCTCTCAGGGAGATATCAGTACACTGACTGGTGTCTCTCAGTCCCTCTCTCTCAGGGAGATATCTGTACACTGACTGGTGTCTCTCAGTCCCACTCTCTCAGGGTGATATCTATACACTGACTGGTGTCTCTTATTCCCTCTCTCTCAGGGACATATCAGTACACTGACTGGTGTCTCCAGTCCCTCTCTCTCAGGGAGATATCTGTCCACTGACTGGTGTCACTCAGGCCCTCTCTCTCAGTGTGATATCTGTACACTGACTGGTGTCTCTCAGTCACTCTCTCTCAGTGTGATATCTGTGCACTGACTGGTGTCTCTCAGTCCCCTCTCTCAGGGTGATATCTGTACACTGACTGGTCTCTCTCAGGCCCTCTCTCCCAGGGTGATATCCGTACATTGACTGGTGTCTCTCAGTCCCTCTCCCCCAGGGACATATCAGTACACTGACTGGTGTTTCTCAGTCCCTCTCTCTCAGGGAGATATCTGTACACTGACTGATATCTCTCAGTCCCTCTCTCCCAGGGACATATCAGAACACTGACTGGTGTCTCTCAGTCCCTCTCTCGCAGGGTGATATCTGTACACTGACTGGTGTCTCTCATTCCCTCTCTCTCAGGGACATATCAGTACACTGACTGGTGTCTCTCAGTCCCTCTCTCTAAGGGAGATATCAGTAGACAGACTGGTGTCTCTCAGTCCCCTCTCTCAGGGAGATATCAGTACACTGACTGGTGTCTCTCAGTCCCCTCTCTCAGGGTGATATCTGTACACTGACTGGTGTCTCTCAGTCCCTCTCTCCCAGGGTGATATCTGTTACACTGACTGGTGTCTCTCAGTCCCTCTCTCTCAGGGAGATATCTGTACTCCGACTGATGTCTCTCAGTCCCTCTCTCTCAGGGTGATATCTGTACACCGACTGGTGTCTCTCAGTCCCTCTCTCCCAGGGACATATCTGTACACTGACTGGTGTCTCTCAGTCCCTCTCTCTCAGGGTGATATCTATGCACTGACTGCTGGCTCCAGACCCTCTCTCCCAGGGACATATCAAGACACTGACAGGTGTCTCTCTGTCCCTCTCTCTCAGGGAGATATCTGTACACTGACTGGTGTCTCTTATTCCCTCTCTCTCAGGGACATATCAGTACACTGACTGGTGTCTCTCAGTCACTCTCTCTCTGGGAGATTTCAGTGCAATGACTGGTGTCTCTCAGTCTCTCTCCCTGGGACATATCAAGACACTGACTGGTGTCTCTCAGTCCCTCTCTCTCAGGGAGATATCTGTACACTGACTGGTGTCTCTTATTCCCTCTCTCTCAGGGACATATCAGTACACTGACTGGTGTCTCTCAGTTCCTCTCTCTCAGGGAGATTTCAGTACAATGACTGGTGTCTCTCAGTCCCCTCTCTCAGGGTGATATCTGTACACTGACTGGTCTCTCTCAGTCCCTCTCTTCCAGGGTGATATCCGTACACTGACAGGTGTCTCTCAGTCCCTCTCTCACAGGGTGATATCTGTACACTGACTGGTGTCTCTCAATCCCTCTCTCCCAGGGACATATCAGTACACTGACTGGTGTCTCTCAGTCCCTCTCTGTCAGGGAGATATCAGTACACTGACTGGTGTCTCTCAGTCCCTCTCTCTCAGGGAGATATCTGCACACTGACTGGTGTCTCTCAGTCCCTCTCTCTCAGGGAGATATCTGTACTCTGACTGCTGTCTCTCAGTCCCTCTCTCTCAGGGTGATATCTGTACCCTGACTGGTGTCTCAGTCCCTCTCTCTCAGGGAGATATCTGTACACTGACTGGTGTCTCTCAATCCCTCTCTCTCAGGGAGATATCTGTACACTTACTGGTGTCTCTCAATCCCTCTCTCTCAGGGTGATATCTGTACACTGACTGGTGTCTCTCAGTCCCTCTGTCTCAGGGAGATATCTGTGCACTGACTGGTGTCTCACAGTCCATCTCTCTCTGGGAGATATCTGTACACTGACTGGTGTCTCTCAGTCCCTCTCTCTTCGGGTGATATCTATACACTGACTGGTGTCTCTCAGTCCATCTCTCCCAGGGACATATCTGTACACTGACTGGTGTCTCTCAGTCCCTCTCTCTCAGGGTGATATCTGTACACTGACTGGTATCTCTCAGTCCCTCTCTCTCAGGGTGATATCTGTACACTGACTGGTGTCTCTCAGTCCCTCTCTCCCAGGGACATATCTGTACACTGACTGGTGTCTCTCAGTCCCTCTCTCTCAGGGTGATATCTGTACACTGACTGGTGTCTCTCAGTCCCTCTCTCTCAGGGTGATATCTGTACACTGACTGGTGTCTCTCAGTCCCCCTCTCTCAGGGTGATATCTGTACACTGACTGGTGTCTCTCAGTCCCTCTATCTAAGGGAGATATCTGTACACTGACAGGTGTCTCTCAGTCCCACTCTCTCAGGGTGATATCTGTACACTGACTGGTGTCTCTCAGTCCCCCTCTCTCTCGAAGCGATATCTGTGCACTGACTGGTGTCTCTCAGTCCCTCTCTCTCAGGGAGATATCTGTGCACTGACAGGTGTCTCTCAGTCCCTCTCTCTCTCAGGGAGATATCTGTGCACTGACTGGTGTCTTTCAGTCCCTCTCTCTCAGGGAGATATCTGTACACTGACAGGTGTCTCTCAGTCCCACTCTCTCAGGGAGATATCTGCACACTGACTGGTGTCTCTCAATCCCTCTCTCTCAGGGAGATATCTGCACACTGACAGGTGTCTCTCAGTCCCTCTCCCCCAGGGACATATCAGTACACTGACTGGTGTTTCTCAGTCCCTCTCTCTCAGGGAGATATCTGTACACTGACTGGTGTCTCTTATTCCCTCTCTCTCAGGGACATATCAGTACACTGACTGGTGTCTCTCAGTCACTCTCTCTCAGGGAGATTTCAGTGCAATGACTGGTGTCTCTCAGTCCCTCTCTCCCTGGGACATATCAAGACACTGACTGGTGTCTCTCAGTCCCTCTCTCCCTGGGACATATCAAGACACTGACTGGTGTCTCTCAGTTCCTCTCTCTCAGGGAGATTTCCGTACAATGACTGGTGTCTCTCAGTCCCACTCTCTCAGGGAGATATCTGCACACTGACTGGTGTCTCTCAGTCCCTCTCCCCCAGGGACATATCAGTACACTGACTGGTGTTTCTCAGTCCCTCTCTCTCAGGGAGATATCTGTACACTGACTGATGTCTCTCAGTCCCTCTCTCCCAGGGACATATCAGAACACTGACTGGTGTCTCTCAGTCCCTCTCTCGCAGGGTGATATCTGTACACCGACTGGTGTCTCTCAGTCCCTCTCTCCCAGGGACATATCTGTACACTGACTGGTGTCTCTCAGTCCCTCTCTCTCAGGGTGATATCTGTAAACTGACTGGTGTCTCTCAGTCCCTCTCTCGCAGGGTGATATCTGTACACTGACTGGTGTCTCTCATTCCCTCTCTCTCAGGGACATATCAGTACACTGACTGGTGTCTCTCAATCCCTCTCTCTCAGGGAGATATCTGTACACTTACTGGTGTCTCTCAATCCCTCTCTCTCAGGGTGATATCTGTACACTGACTGGTGTCTCTCAGTCCCTCTGTCTCAGGGAGATATATGTGCACTGACTGGTGTCTCACAGTCCATCTCTCTCTGGGAGATATCTGTACACTGACTGGTGTCTCTCAGTCCCTCTCTCTTCGGGTGATATCTATACACTGACTGGTGTCTCTCAGTCCATCTCTCTCTGGGAGATATCTGTACACTGACTGGTGTCTCTCAGTCCCTCTCTCCCAGGGACATATCTGTACACTGACTGGTGTCTCTCAGTCCCTCTCTCTCAGGGTGATATCTGTACACTGACTGGTGTCTCTCAGTCCCTCTCTCCCAGGGACATATCTGTACACTGACTGGTGTCTCTCAGTCCCTCTCTCTCAGGGTGATATCTGTACACCGACTGGTGTCTCTCAGTCCCTCTCTCTCAGGGTGATATCTGTACACTGACTGGTGCCTCTCAGTCCCCCTCTCTCAGGGTGATATCTGTACACTGACTGGTGTCTCTCAGTCCCTCTATCTAAGGGAGATATCTGTACACTGACAGGTGTCTCTCAGTCCCACTCTCTCAGGGTTATATCTGTACACTGACTGGTGTCTCTCAGTCCCCCTCTCTCTCGAGGCGATATCTGTGCACTGACTGGTGTCTCTCAGTCCCTCTCTCTCAGGGAGATATCTGTGCACTGACAGGTGTCTCTCAGTCCCTCTCTCTATCAGGGAGATATCTGTGCACTGACTGGTGTCTTTCAGTCCCTCTCTCTCAGGGAGATATCTGTACACTGACAGGTGTCTCTCAGTCCCACTCTCTCAGGGAGATATCTGCACACTGACTGGTGTCTCTCAATCCCTCTCTCTCAGGGAGATATCTGCACACTGACAGGTGTCTCTCAGTCCCTCTCCCCCAGGGACATATCAGTACACTGACTGGTGTTTCTCAGTCCCTCTCTCTCAGGGAGATATCTGTACACTGACTGGTGTCTCTTATTCCCTCTCTCTCAGGGACATATCAGTACACTGACTGGTGTCTCTCAGTCACTCTCTCTCAGGGAGATTTCAGTGCAATGACTGGTGTCTCTCAGTCCCTCTCTCCCTGGGACATATCAAGACACTGACTGGTGTCTCTCAGTCCCTCTCTCCCTGGGACATATCAAGACACTGACTGGTGTCTCTCAGTTCCTCTCTCTCAGGGAGATTTCAGTACAATGACTGGTGTCTCTCAGTCCCACTCTCTCAGGGAGATATCTGCACACTGACTGGTGTCTCTCAGTCCCTCTCCCCCAGGGACATATCAGTACACTGACTGGTGTTTCTCAGTCCCTCTCTCTCAGGGAGATATCTGTACACTGACTGATGTCTCTCAGTCCCTCTCTCCCAGGGACATATCAGAACACTGACTGGTGTCTCTCAGTCCCTCTCTCGCAAGGTGATATCTGTACACCGACTGGTGTCTCTCAGTCCCTCTCTCCCAGGGACATATCTGTACACTGACTGGTGTCTCTCAGTCCCTCTCTCTCAGGGTGATATCTGTACACTTCCTGGTGTCTCTCAGTCCCTCTCTCTCTCAGGGTGATATCTGTACACTGACTGGTGTCTCTCAGTCCCTCTCTCACAGGGTGATATCTGTACACCGACTGGTGTCTCTCAGTCCCTCTCTCCCAGGGACATATCTGTACACTGACTGGTGTCTCTCAGTCCCTCTCTCTCTCAGGGTGATATCTGTACACTGACTGGTGTCTCTCAGTCCCTCTCTCTCAGGGTGATATCTGTGCACTGACTGGTGTCTCAGTCCCTCTCTCTCAGGGAGATATCTGTACACTGACTGGTGTCTCTCAATCCCTCTCTCTCAGGGAGATATCTGTACACTTACTGGTGTCTCTCAGTCCCTCTCTCTCAGGCAGATATCAGGGCACTGACTGGTGTCTCTCAGTCCACTCTCTCAGGGTGATATCTGTACACTGACTGGTCTCTCTCAGGCCCTCTCTCCCAGGGTGATATGTGTACACTGACTGGTGTCTCTCAGTCCCTCTCTCTCAGGGTGATATCTGTACACTGACTGGTGTCTCTCAGTCCCTCTCTCTCAGGGAGATATCTGTACACTGATAGGTGTCTCTCAGTCCCACTCTCTCAGGGAGATATCTGCACACTGACTGGTGTCTCTCAATCCCTCTCTCTCAGGGAGATATCTGCACACTGACTGGTGTCTCTTATTCCCTCTCTCTCAGGGACATATCAGTACACTGACTGGTGTCTCTCAGTCACTCTCTCTCAGGGAGATTTCAGTGCAATGACTGGTGTCTTTCAGTCCCTCTCTCCCTGGGACATATCAAGACACTGACTGGTGTCTCTCAGTCCCTCTCTCTCAGGGTGATATCTGTACACCGACTGGTGTCTCTCAGTCCCTCTCTCTCAGGGTGATATCTGTACACTGACTGGTGCCTCTCAGTCCCCCTCTCTCAGGGTGATATCTGTACACTGACTGGTGTCTCTCAGTCCCTCTATCTAAGGGAGATATCTGTACACTGACAGGTGTCTCTCAGTCCCACTCTCTCAGGGTTATATCTGTACACTGACTGGTGTCTCTCAGTCCCCCTCTCTCTCGAGGCGATATCTGTGCACTGACTGGTGTCTCTCAGTCCCTCTCTCTCAGGGAGATATCTGTGCACTGACAGGTGTCTCTCAGTCCCTCTCTCTATCAGGGAGATATCTGTGCACTGACTGGTGTCTTTCAGTCCCTCTCTCTCAGGGAGATATCTGTACACTGACAGGTGTCTCTCAGTCCCACTCTCTCAGGGAGATATCTGCACACTGACTGGTGTCTCTCAATCCCTCTCTCTCAGGGAGATATCTGCACACTGACAGGTGTCTCTCAGTCCCTCTCCCCCAGGGACATATCAGTACACTGACTGGTGTTTCTCAGTCCCTCTCTCTCAGGGAGATATCTGTACACTGACTGGTGTCTCTTATTCCCTCTCTCTCAGGGACATATCAGTACACTGACTGGTGTCTCTCAGTCACTCTCTCTCAGGGAGATTTCAGTGCAATGACTGGTGTCTCTCAGTCCCTCTCTCCCTGGGACATATCAAGACACTGACTGGTGTCTCTCAGTCCCTCTCTCCCTGGGACATATCAAGACACTGACTGGTGTCTCTCAGTTCCTCTCTCTCAGGGAGATTTCAGTACAATGACTGGTGTCTCTCAGTCCCACTCTCTCAGGGAGATATCTGCACACTGACTGGTGTCTCTCAGTCCCTCTCCCCCAGGGACATATCAGTACACTGACTGGTGTTTCTCAGTCCCTCTCTCTCAGGGAGATATCTGTACACTGACTGATGTCTCTCAGTCCCTCTCTCCCAGGGACATATCAGAACACTGACTGGTGTCTCTCAGTCCCTCTCTCGCAAGGTGATATCTGTACACCGACTGGTGTCTCTCAGTCCCTCTCTCCCAGGGACATATCTGTACACTGACTGGTGTCTCTCAGTCCCTCTCTCTCAGGGTGATATCTGTACACTTCCTGGTGTCTCTCAGTCCCTCTCTCTCTCAGGGTGATATCTGTACACTGACTGGTGTCTCTCAGTCCCTCTCTCACAGGGTGATATCTGTACACCGACTGGTGTCTCTCAGTCCCTCTCTCCCAGGGACATATCTGTACACTGACTGGTGTCTCTCAGTCCCTCTCTCTCTCAGGGTGATATCTGTACACTGACTGGTGTCTCTCAGTCCCTCTCTCTCAGGGTGATATCTGTGCACTGACTGGTGTCTCAGTCCCTCTCTCTCAGGGAGATATCTGTACACTGACTGGTGTCTCTCAATCCCTCTCTCTCAGGGAGATATCTGTACACTTACTGGTGTCTCTCAGTCCCTCTCTCTCAGGCAGATATCAGGGCACTGACTGGTGTCTCTCAGTCCACTCTCTCAGGGTGATATCTGTACACTGACTGGTCTCTCTCAGGCCCTCTCTCCCAGGGTGATATGTGTACACTGACTGGTGTCTCTCAGTCCCTCTCTCTCAGGGTGATATCTGTACACTGACTGGTGTCTCTCAGTCCCTCTCTCTCAGGGAGATATCTGTACACTGATAGGTGTCTCTCAGTCCCACTCTCTCAGGGAGATATCTGCACACTGACTGGTGTCTCTCAATCCCTCTCTCTCAGGGAGATATCTGCACACTGACTGGTGTCTCTTATTCCCTCTCTCTCAGGGACATATCAGTACACTGACTGGTGTCTCTCAGTCACTCTCTCTCAGGGAGATTTCAGTGCAATGACTGGTGTCTTTCAGTCCCTCTCTCCCTGGGACATATCAAGACACTGACTGGTGTCTCTCAGTCCCTCTCTCTCAGGGTGATATCTGTACACTGACTGGTCTCTCTCAGGCCCTCTCTCTCAGGGTGATATCTGTACACTGACTGGTGTCTCTCAGTCCCTCTCTCCCTGGGACATATCAAGACACTGACTGGTGTCTCTCAGTTCCTCTCTCTCAGGGAGATTTCAGTACAATGACTGGTGTCTCTAAGTCCCACTCTCTCAGGGAGATATCTGCACACTGACTGGTGTCTCTCAGTCCCTCTCCCCCAGGGACATATCAGTACACTGACTGGTGTTTCTCAGTCCCTCTCTCTCAGGGAGATATCTGGACACTGACTGATGTCTCTCAGTCCCTCTCTCCCAGGGACATATCAGAACACTGACTGGTGTCTCTCAGTCCCTCTCTCGCAGGGTGATATCTGTACACCGACTGGTGTCTCTCAGTCCCTCTCTCCCAGGGACATATCTGTACACTGACTGGTGTCTCTCAGTCCCTCTCTCTCAGGGTGATATCTGTACACTGACTGGTGTCTCTCAGTCCCTCTCTCTCAGGGTGATATCTGTACACTTCCTGGTGTCTCTCAGTCCCTCTCTCCCAGGGACATATCTGTACACTGACTGGTGTCTCTCAGTCCCTCTCTCTCTCAGGGTGATATCTGTACACTGACTCGTGTCTCTCAGTCCCTCTCTCTCAGGGTGATATCTGTACACTGACTGGTGTCTCAGTCCCTCTCTCTCAGGGAGATATCTGTACACTGACTGGTGTCTCTCAATCCCTCTCTCTCAGGGAGATATCTGTACACTTACTGGTGTCTCTCAGTCCCTCTCTCTCAGGCAGATATCAGGGCACTGACTGGTGTCTCTCAGTCCCCTCTCTCAGGGTGATATCTGTACACTGACTGGTCTCTCTCAGGCCCTCTCTCCCAGGGTGATATGTGTACACTGACTGGTGTCTCTCAGTCCCTCTCTCTCAGGGTGATATCTGTACACTGACTGGTGTCTCTCAGTCCCTCTCTCTCAGGGTGATATCTGTACACTGACTGGTATCTCAGTCCCTCTCTCTCAGGGAGATATCTGTACACTGACTGGTGTCTCTCAGTCCCTCTCTCTCAGGGTGATATCTGTACACTGACTGGTGTCTCAGTCCCTCTCTCTCAGGGAGATATCTGTACACTGACTGGTGTCTCTCAGTCCCCTCTCTCTCAGGGTGATATCTGTACACTGACTGGTGTCTCTCAGTCCCTCTCTCTCAGGGTGATATCTGTACACATACTGGTGTCTCTCAATCCCTCTCTCTCAGGGTGATATCTGGACACTGACTGGTGTCTCTCAGTCCCTCTGTCTCAGGGTGATATCTGTACACTGACTGCTGTCTCTCAGTCCCTCTCTCTCAGGGTGATATCTGTACACCGATTGGTGTCTCTCAGTCCCTCTCTCCCAGGGACATATCTGTACACTGACTGGTGTCTCTCAGTCCCTCTCTCTCTGGGAGATATCTGTACACTGACAGGTGTCTCTCAGTCCCACTCTCTTCGGGTGATATCTGTACACTGACAGGTGTCTCTCAGACACTCTCTCCCAGGGACATATCAAGACTCTGTCTGGTGTCTCTCAGTCCCTCTCTCTCAGGGAGATATCTGTACACTGACTGGTGTCTCGTATTCCCTCTCTCTCAGGGACATATCAGTATACTGACTGGTGTCTCTCAGTCACTCTCTCTCAAGGAGATTTCAGTGCAATGACTGGTGTCTCTCAGTCCCTCTCTCCCTGGGACATATCAAAACACTGACTGGTGTCTCTCAGTCCCTCTCTCCCAGGGTGATATCCGTACACTGACTGGTGTCTCTCAGTCCCTCTCTCTCAGGGAGATATCTGTGCACTGACAGGTGTCTCTCAGTCCCTCTCTCTCTCAGGGAGATATCTGTGCACTGACTGGTGTCTTTCAGTCCCTCTCTCTCAGGGAGATATCTGGACACTGACAGGTGTCTCTCAGTCCCACTCTCTCAGGGAGATATCTGCACACTGACTGGTGTCTCTCAATCCCTCTCTCTCAGGGAGATATCTGCACACTGACTGGTGTCTCTCAGTCCCTCTCCCCCAGGGACATATCAGTACACTGACTGGTGTTTCTCAGTCCCTCTCTCTCAGGGAGATATCTGTACACTGACTGGTGTCTCTTATTCCCTCTCTCTCAGGGACATATCAGTACACTGACTGGTGTCTCTCAGTCACTCTCTCTCAGGGAGATTTCAGTGCAATGACTGGTGTCTCTCAGTCCCTCTCTCCCTGGGACATATCAAGACACTGACTGGTGTCTCTCAGTTCCTCTCTCTCAGGGAGATTTCAGTACAATGACTGGTGTCTCTCAGTCCCACTCTCTCAGGGAGATATCTGCACACTGACTGGTGTCTCTCAGTCCCTCTCTCCCAGGGACATATCAGAACACTGACTGGTGTCTCTCAGTCCCTCTCTCGCAGGGTGATATCTGTACACCGACTGGTGTCTCTCAGTCCCTCTCTCCCACGGACATATCTGTACACTGACTGGTGTCTCTCAGTCCCTCTCTCTCAGGGTGATATCTGTACACTGACTGGTGTTTCGCAGTCCCTCTCTCTCAGGGTGATATCTGTACACTTCCTGGTGTCTCTCAGTCCCTCTCTCCCAGGGACATATCTGTACACTGACTGGTGTCTCTCAGTCCCTCTCTCTCTCAGGGTGATATCTGTACACTGACTGGTGTCTCTCAGTCCCTCTCTCTCAGGGTGATATCTGTACACTGACTGGTGTCTCAGTCCCTCTCTCTCAGGGAGATATCTGTACACTGACTGGTGTCTCTCAATCCCTCTCTCTCAGGGAGATATCTGTACACTTACTGGTGTCTCTCAGTCCCTCTCTCTCAGGCAGATATCAGGGCACTGACTGGTGTCTCTCAGTCCCCTCTCTCAGGGTGATATCTGTACACTGATTGGTCTCTCTCAGGCCCTCTCTCCCAGGGTGATATGTGTACACTGACTGGTGTCTCTCAGTCCCTCTCTCTCAGGGTGATATCTGTACACTGACTGGTGTCTCTCAGTCCCTCTCTCTCAGGGAGATATCTGTACACTGACAGGTGTCTCTCAGTCCCACTCTCTCAGGGAGATATCTGCACACTGACTGGTGTCTCTCAATCCCTCTCTCTCAGGGACATATCTGCACACTGACTGGTGTCTCTCAGTCCCTCTCCCCCAGGGACATATCAGTACACTGACTGGTGTCTCTCAGTCCCTCTCTCTCAGGGAGATATCTGTACACTGACTGGTGTCTCTTATTCCCTCTCTCTCAGGGACATATCAGTATACTGACTGGTGTCTCTCAGTCACTCTCTCTCAAGGAGATTTCAGTGCAATGACTGGTGTCTCTCAGTCCCTCTCTCCCTGGGACATATCAAAACACTGACTGGTGTCTCTCAGTCCCTCTCTCCCAGGGTGATATCCGTACACTGACTGGTGTCTCTCAGTCCCTCTCTCACAGGGTGATATCTGTACACTGACTGGTGTCTCTCATTCCCTCTCTCTCAGGGACAAATCAGTACACTGACTGGTGTCTCTCAGTCCCTCTCTGTCAGGGAGATATCAGTACACTGACTGGTGTCTCTCAGTCCCTCTCTCTCAGGGAGATATCTGCACACTGACTGGTGTCTCCCAGTCCCTCTCTCTCAGGGAGATATCTGTACTCTGACTGCTGTCTCTCAGTCCCTCTCTCTCAGGGTGATATCTGTACCCTGACTGGTGTCTCAGTCCCTCTCTCTCAGGGAGATATCTATACACTGACTGGTGTCTCTCAGTCCCTCTGTCTCAGGGAGATATATGTGCACTGACTGGTGTCTCACAGTCCCTCTCTCTCAGGGAGATATCTGTACACTGACTGGTGTCTCTCAATCCCTCTCTCTCAGGGAGATATCTGTACACTTACTGGTGTCTCTCAGTCCCTCTCTCTCAGGCAGATATCAGGGCACTGACTGGTGTCTCTCAGTCCACTCTCTCAGGGTGATATCTGTACACTGACTGGTCTCTCTCAGGCCCTCTCTCCCAGGGTGATATGTGTACACTGACTGGTGTCTCTCAGTCCCTCTCTCTCAGGGTGATATCTGTACACTGACTGGTGTCTCTCAGTCCCTCTCTCTCAGGGAGATATCTGTACACTGATAGGTGTCTCTCAGTCCCACTCTCTCAGGGAGATATCTGCACACTGACTGGTGTCTCTCAATCCCTCTCTCTCAGGGAGATATCTGCACACTGACTGGTGTCTCTTATTCCCTCTCTCTCAGGGACATATCAGTACACTGACTGGTGTCTCTCAGTCACTCTCTCTCAGGGAGATTTCAGTGCAATGACTGGTGTCTTTCAGTCCCTCTCTCCCTGGGACATATCAAGACACTGACTGGTGTCTCTCAGTCCCTCTCTCTCAGGGTGATATCTGTACACCGACTGGTGTCTCTCAGTCCCTCTCTCTCAGGGTGATATCTGTACACTGACTGGTGCCTCTCAGTCCCCCTCTCTCAGGGTGATATCTGTACACTGACTGGTGTCTCTCAGTCCCTCTATCTAAGGGAGATATCTGTACACTGACAGGTGTCTCTCAGTCCCACTCTCTCAGGGTTATATCTGTACACTGACTGGTGTCTCTCAGTCCCCCTCTCTCTCGAGGCGATATCTGTGCACTGACTGGTGTCTCTCAGTCCCTCTCTCTCAGGGAGATATCTGTGCACTGACAGGTGTCTCTCAGTCCCTCTCTCTATCAGGGAGATATCTGTGCACTGACTGGTGTCTTTCAGTCCCTCTCTCTCAGGGAGATATCTGTACACTGACAGGTGTCTCTCAGTCCCACTCTCTCAGGGAGATATCTGCACACTGACTGGTGTCTCTCAATCCCTCTCTCTCAGGGAGATATCTGCACACTGACAGGTGTCTCTCAGTCCCTCTCCCCCAGGGACATATCAGTACACTGACTGGTGTTTCTCAGTCCCTCTCTCTCAGGGAGATATCTGTACACTGACTGGTGTCTCTTATTCCCTCTCTCTCAGGGACATATCAGTACACTGACTGGTGTCTCTCAGTCACTCTCTCTCAGGGAGATTTCAGTGCAATGACTGGTGTCTCTCAGTCCCTCTCTCCCTGGGACATATCAAGACACTGACTGGTGTCTCTCAGTCCCTCTCTCCCTGGGACATATCAAGACACTGACTGGTGTCTCTCAGTTCCTCTCTCTCAGGGAGATTTCAGTACAATGACTGGTGTCTCTCAGTCCCACTCTCTCAGGGAGATATCTGCACACTGACTGGTGTCTCTCAGTCCCTCTCCCCCAGGGACATATCAGTACACTGACTGGTGTTTCTCAGTCCCTCTCTCTCAGGGAGATATCTGTACACTGACTGATGTCTCTCAGTCCCTCTCTCCCAGGGACATATCAGAACACTGACTGGTGTCTCTCAGTCCCTCTCTCGCAAGGTGATATCTGTACACCGACTGGTGTCTCTCAGTCCCTCTCTCCCAGGGACATATCTGTACACTGACTGGTGTCTCTCAGTCCCTCTCTCTCAGGGTGATATCTGTACACTTCCTGGTGTCTCTCAGTCCCTCTCTCTCTCAGGGTGATATCTGTACACTGACTGGTGTCTCTCAGTCCCTCTCTCACAGGGTGATATCTGTACACCGACTGGTGTCTCTCAGTCCCTCTCTCCCAGGGACATATCTGTACACTGACTGGTGTCTCTCAGTCCCTCTCTCTCTCAGGGTGATATCTGTACACTGACTGGTGTCTCTCAGTCCCTCTCTCTCAGGGTGATATCTGTGCACTGACTGGTGTCTCAGTCCCTCTCTCTCAGGGAGATATCTGTACACTGACTGGTGTCTCTCAATCCCTCTCTCTCAGGGAGATATCTGTACACTTACTGGTGTCTCTCAGTCCCTCTCTCTCAGGCAGATATCAGGGCACTGACTGGTGTCTCTCAGTCCACTCTCTCAGGGTGATATCTGTACACTGACTGGTCTCTCTCAGGCCCTCTCTCCCAGGGTGATATGTGTACACTGACTGGTGTCTCTCAGTCCCTCTCTCTCAGGGTGATATCTGTACACTGACTGGTGTCTCTCAGTCCCTCTCTCTCAGGGAGATATCTGTACACTGATAGGTGTCTCTCAGTCCCACTCTCTCAGGGAGATATCTGCACACTGACTGGTGTCTCTCAATCCCTCTCTCTCAGGGAGATATCTGCACACTGACTGGTGTCTCTTATTCCCTCTCTCTCAGGGACATATCAGTACACTGACTGGTGTCTCTCAGTCACTCTCTCTCAGGGAGATTTCAGTGCAATGACTGGTGTCTTTCAGTCCCTCTCTCCCTGGGACATATCAAGACACTGACTGGTGTCTCTCAGTCCCTCTCTCTCAGGGTGATATCTGTACACTGACTGGTCTCTCTCAGGCCCTCTCTCTCAGGGTGATATCTGTACACTGACTGGTGTCTCTCAGTCCCTCTCTCCCTGGGACATATCAAGACACTGACTGGTGTCTCTCAGTTCCTCTCTCTCAGGGAGATTTCAGTACAATGACTGGTGTCTCTAAGTCCCACTCTCTCAGGGAGATATCTGCACACTGACTGGTGTCTCTCAGTCCCTCTCCCCCAGGGACATATCAGTACACTGACTGGTGTTTCTCAGTCCCTCTCTCTCAGGGAGATATCTGGACACTGACTGATGTCTCTCAGTCCCTCTCTCCCAGGGACATATCAGAACACTGACTGGTGTCTCTCAGTCCCTCTCTCGCAGGGTGATATCTGTACACCGACTGGTGTCTCTCAGTCCCTCTCTCCCAGGGACATATCTGTACACTGACTGGTGTCTCTCAGTCCCTCTCTCTCAGGGTGATATCTGTACACTGACTGGTGTCTCTCAGTCCCTCTCTCTCAGGGTGATATCTGTACACTTCCTGGTGTCTCTCAGTCCCTCTCTCCCAGGGACATATCTGTACACTGACTGGTGTCTCTCAGTCCCTCTCTCTCTCAGGGTGATATCTGTACACTGACTCGTGTCTCTCAGTCCCTCTCTCTCAGGGTGATATCTGTACACTGACTGGTGTCTCAGTCCCTCTCTCTCAGGGAGATATCTGTACACTGACTGGTGTCTCTCAATCCCTCTCTCTCAGGGAGATATCTGTACACTTACTGGTGTCTCTCAGTCCCTCTCTCTCAGGCAGATATCAGGGCACTGACTGGTGTCTCTCAGTCCCCTCTCTCAGGGTGATATCTGTACACTGACTGGTCTCTCTCAGGCCCTCTCTCCCAGGGTGATATGTGTACACTGACTGGTGTCTCTCAGTCCCTCTCTCTCAGGGTGATATCTGTACACTGACTGGTGTCTCTCAGTCCCTCTCTCTCAGGGTGATATCTGTACACTGACTGGTATCTCAGTCCCTCTCTCTCAGGGAGATATCTGTACACTGACTGGTGTCTCTCAGTCCCTCTCTCTCAGGGTGATATCTGTACACTGACTGGTGTCTCAGTCCCTCTCTCTCAGGGAGATATCTGTACACTGACTGGTGTCTCTCAGTCCCCTCTCTCTCAGGGTGATATCTGTACACTGACTGGTGTCTCTCAGTCCCTCTCTCTCAGGGTGATATCTGTACACATACTGGTGTCTCTCAATCCCTCTCTCTCAGGGTGATATCTGGACACTGACTGGTGTCTCTCAGTCCCTCTGTCTCAGGGTGATATCTGTACACTGACTGCTGTCTCTCAGTCCCTCTCTCTCAGGGTGATATCTGTACACCGATTGGTGTCTCTCAGTCCCTCTCTCCCAGGGACATATCTGTACACTGACTGGTGTCTCTCAGTCCCTCTCTCTCTGGGAGATATCTGTACACTGACAGGTGTCTCTCAGTCCCACTCTCTTCGGGTGATATCTGTACACTGACAGGTGTCTCTCAGACACTCTCTCCCAGGGACATATCAAGACTCTGTCTGGTGTCTCTCAGTCCCTCTCTCTCAGGGAGATATCTGTACACTGACTGGTGTCTCGTATTCCCTCTCTCTCAGGGACATATCAGTATACTGACTGGTGTCTCTCAGTCACTCTCTCTCAAGGAGATTTCAGTGCAATGACTGGTGTCTCTCAGTCCCTCTCTCCCTGGGACATATCAAAACACTGACTGGTGTCTCTCAGTCCCTCTCTCCCAGGGTGATATCCGTACACTGACTGGTGTCTCTCAGTCCCTCTCTCTCAGGGAGATATCTGTGCACTGACAGGTGTCTCTCAGTCCCTCTCTCTCTCAGGGAGATATCTGTGCACTGACTGGTGTCTTTCAGTCCCTCTCTCTCAGGGAGATATCTGGACACTGACAGGTGTCTCTCAGTCCCACTCTCTCAGGGAGATATCTGCACACTGACTGGTGTCTCTCAATCCCTCTCTCTCAGGGAGATATCTGCACACTGACTGGTGTCTCTCAGTCCCTCTCCCCCAGGGACATATCAGTACACTGACTGGTGTTTCTCAGTCCCTCTCTCTCAGGGAGATATCTGTACACTGACTGGTGTCTCTTATTCCCTCTCTCTCAGGGACATATCAGTACACTGACTGGTGTCTCTCAGTCACTCTCTCTCAGGGAGATTTCAGTGCAATGACTGGTGTCTCTCAGTCCCTCTCTCCCTGGGACATATCAAGACACTGACTGGTGTCTCTCAGTTCCTCTCTCTCAGGGAGATTTCAGTACAATGACTGGTGTCTCTCAGTCCCACTCTCTCAGGGAGATATCTGCACACTGACTGGTGTCTCTCAGTCCCTCTCTCCCAGGGACATATCAGAACACTGACTGGTGTCTCTCAGTCCCTCTCTCGCAGGGTGATATCTGTACACCGACTGGTGTCTCTCAGTCCCTCTCTCCCACGGACATATCTGTACACTGACTGGTGTCTCTCAGTCCCTCTCTCTCAGGGTGATATCTGTACACTGACTGGTGTTTCGCAGTCCCTCTCTCTCAGGGTGATATCTGTACACTTCCTGGTGTCTCTCAGTCCCTCTCTCCCAGGGACATATCTGTACACTGACTGGTGTCTCTCAGTCCCTCTCTCTCTCAGGGTGATATCTGTACACTGACTGGTGTCTCTCAGTCCCTCTCTCTCAGGGTGATATCTGTACACTGACTGGTGTCTCAGTCCCTCTCTCTCAGGGAGATATCTGTACACTGACTGGTGTCTCTCAATCCCTCTCTCTCAGGGAGATATCTGTACACTTACTGGTGTCTCTCAGTCCCTCTCTCTCAGGCAGATATCAGGGCACTGACTGGTGTCTCTCAGTCCCCTCTCTCAGGGTGATATCTGTACACTGATTGGTCTCTCTCAGGCCCTCTCTCCCAGGGTGATATGTGTACACTGACTGGTGTCTCTCAGTCCCTCTCTCTCAGGGTGATATCTGTACACTGACTGGTGTCTCTCAGTCCCTCTCTCTCAGGGAGATATCTGTACACTGACAGGTGTCTCTCAGTCCCACTCTCTCAGGGAGATATCTGCACACTGACTGGTGTCTCTCAATCCCTCTCTCTCAGGGACATATCTGCACACTGACTGGTGTCTCTCAGTCCCTCTCCCCCAGGGACATATCAGTACACTGACTGGTGTCTCTCAGTCCCTCTCTCTCAGGGAGATATCTGTACACTGACTGGTGTCTCTTATTCCCTCTCTCTCAGGGACATATCAGTATACTGACTGGTGTCTCTCAGTCACTCTCTCTCAAGGAGATTTCAGTGCAATGACTGGTGTCTCTCAGTCCCTCTCTCCCTGGGACATATCAAAACACTGACTGGTGTCTCTCAGTCCCTCTCTCCCAGGGTGATATCCGTACACTGACTGGTGTCTCTCAGTCCCTCTCTCACAGGGTGATATCTGTACACTGACTGGTGTCTCTCATTCCCTCTCTCTCAGGGACAAATCAGTACACTGACTGGTGTCTCTCAGTCCCTCTCTGTCAGGGAGATATCAGTACACTGACTGGTGTCTCTCAGTCCCTCTCTCTCAGGGAGATATCTGCACACTGACTGGTGTCTCCCAGTCCCTCTCTCTCAGGGAGATATCTGTACTCTGACTGCTGTCTCTCAGTCCCTCTCTCTCAGGGTGATATCTGTACCCTGACTGGTGTCTCAGTCCCTCTCTCTCAGGGAGATATCTATACACTGACTGGTGTCTCTCAGTCCCTCTGTCTCAGGGAGATATATGTGCACTGACTGGTGTCTCACAGTCCCTCTCTCTCTGGGAGATATCTGTACACTGACTGGTGTCTCTCAGTCCCTTTCTCTTCGGGTGATATCTATACACAGACTGGTGTCTCTCAGTCCCTCTCTCTCAGGGTGATATCTGGACACTGACTGGTGTCTCTCAGTCCCACTCTCTCTCGGGGAGATATCTGTGCACTGACTGGTGTCTCTCAGTCCCTCTCTCCCAGGGACATATCTGTACACTGACTGGTGTCTCTCAGTCCCTCTCTCTCAGGGTGATATCTGTACACTGACTGGTATCTCTCAGTCCCTCTCTCTCAGGGTGATATCTGTACACTGACTGGTGTCTCTCAGTCCCTCTCTCCCAGGGACATATCTGTACACTGACTGGTGTCTCTCAGTCCCTCTCTCTCAGGGTGATATCTGTACACCGACTGGTGTCTCTCAGTCCCTCTCTCTCAGGGTGATATCTGTACACTGACTGGTGTCTCTCAGTCCCCCTCTCTCAGGGTGATATCTGTACACTGACTGGTGTCTCTCAGTCCCTCTATCTAAGGGAGATATCTGTACACTGACAGGTGTCTCTCAGTCCCACTCTCTCAGGGTGACATCTGTACACTGACAGGTGTCTCTCAGTCCCCCTCTCTCTCGAGGCGATATCTGTGCACTGACTGGTGTCTCTCAGTCCCTCTCTCTCAGGGAGATATCTGTGCACTGACAGGTGTCTCTCAGTCCCTCTCTCTCTCAGGGAGATATCTGTGCACTGACTGGTGTCTTTCAGTCCCTCTCTCTCAGGGAGATATCTGTACACTGACAGGTGTCTCTCAGTCCCACTCTCTCAGGGAGATATCTGCACACTGACTGGTGTCTCTCAGTCCCTCTCCCCCAGGGACATATCAGTACACTGACTGGTGTTTCTCAGTCCCTCTCTCTCAGGGAGATATCTGTACACTGACTGATGTCTCTCAGTCCCTCTCTCCCAGGGACATATCAGAACACTGACTGGTGTCTCTCAGTCCCTCTCTCGCAGGGTGATATCTGTACACTGACTGGTGTCTCTCATTCCCTCTCTCTCAGGGACATATCAGTACACTGACTGGTGTCTCTCAGTCCCTCTCTCTAAGGGAGATATCAGTAGACAGACTGGTGTCTCTCAGTCCCCTCTCTCAGGGAGATATCAGTACACTGACTGGTGTCTCTCAGTCCCACTCTCTCAGGGAGATATCTGTACACTGACAGGTGTCTCTCAGTCCCACTCTCTCAGGGAGATATCTGCACACTGACTGGTGTCTCTCAATCCCTCTCTCTCAGGGAGATATCTGCACACTGACTGGTGTCTCTCAGTCCCTCTCCCCCAGGGACATATCAGTACACTGACTGGTGTCTCTCAGTCCCTCTCTCTCAGGGAGATATCTGTACACTGACTGGTGTCGCTTATTCCCTCTCTCTCAGGGACATATCAGTATACTGACTGGTGTCTCTCAGTCACTCTCTCTCAAGGAGATTTCAGTGCAATGACTGGTGTCTCTCAGTCCCTCTCTCCCTGGGACATATCAAAACACTGACTGGTGTCTCTCAGTCCCTCTCTCCCAGGGTGATATCCGTACACTGACTGGTGTCTCTCAGTCCCTCTCTCACAGGGTGATATCTGTACACTGACTGGTGTCTCTCAGTCCCTCTCTCCCAGGGACATATCAGTACACTGACTGGTGTCTCTCAGTCCCTCTCTGTCAGGGAGATATCAGTACACTGACTGGTGTCTCTCAGTCCCTCTCTCGCAGGGTGATATCTGTACACCGACTGGTGTCTCTCAGTCCCTCTCTCCCACGGACATATCTGTACACTGACTGGTGTCTCTCAGTCCCTCTCTCTCAGGGTGATATCTGTACACTGACTGGTGTTTCGCAGTCCCTCTCTCTCAGGGTGATATCTGTACACTTCCTGGTGTCTCTCAGTCCCTCTCTCCCAGGGACATATCTGTACACTGACTGGTGTCTCTCAGTCCCTCTCTCTCTCAGGGTGATATCTGTACACTGACTGGTGTCTCTCAGTCCCTCTCTCTCAGGGTGATATCTGTACACTGACTGGTGTCTCAGTCCCTCTCTCTCAGGGAGATATCTGTACACTGACTGGTGTCTCTCAATCCCTCTCTCTCAGGGAGATATCTGTACACTTACTGGTGTCTCTCAGTCCCTCTCTCTCAGGCAGATATCAGGGCACTGACTGGTGTCTCTCAGTCCCCTCTCTCAGGGTGATATCTGTACACTGATTGGTCTCTCTCAGGCCCTCTCTCCCAGGGTGATATGTGTACACTGACTGGTGTCTCTCAGTCCCTCTCTCTCAGGGTGATATCTGTACACTGACTGGTGTCTCTCAGTCCCTCTCTCTCAGGGAGATATCTGTACACTGACAGGTGTCTCTCAGTCCCACTCTCTCAGGGAGATATCTGCACACTGACTGGTGTCTCTCAATCCCTCTCTCTCAGGGACATATCTGCACACTGACTGGTGTCTCTCAGTCCCTCTCCCCCAGGGACATATCAGTACACTGACTGGTGTCTCTCAGTCCCTCTCTCTCAGGGAGATATCTGTACACTGACTGGTGTCTCTTATTCCCTCTCTCTCAGGGACATATCAGTATACTGACTGGTGTCTCTCAGTCACTCTCTCTCAAGGAGATTTCAGTGCAATGACTGGTGTCTCTCAGTCCCTCTCTCCCTGGGACATATCAAAACACTGACTGGTGTCTCTCAGTCCCTCTCTCCCAGGGTGATATCCGTACACTGACTGGTGTCTCTCAGTCCCTCTCTCACAGGGTGATATCTGTACACTGACTGGTGTCTCTCATTCCCTCTCTCTCAGGGACAAATCAGTACACTGACTGGTGTCTCTCAGTCCCTCTCTGTCAGGGAGATATCAGTACACTGACTGGTGTCTCTCAGTCCCTCTCTCTCAGGGAGATATCTGCACACTGACTGGTGTCTCCCAGTCCCTCTCTCTCAGGGAGATATCTGTACTCTGACTGCTGTCTCTCAGTCCCTCTCTCTCAGGGTGATATCTGTACCCTGACTGGTGTCTCAGTCCCTCTCTCTCAGGGAGATATCTATACACTGACTGGTGTCTCTCAGTCCCTCTGTCTCAGGGAGATATATGTGCACTGACTGGTGTCTCACAGTCCCTCTCTCTCTGGGAGATATCTGTACACTGACTGGTGTCTCTCAGTCCCTTTCTCTTCGGGTGATATCTATACACAGACTGGTGTCTCTCAGTCCCTCTCTCTCAGGGTGATATCTGGACACTGACTGGTGTCTCTCAGTCCCACTCTCTCTCGGGGAGATATCTGTGCACTGACTGGTGTCTCTCAGTCCCTCTCTCCCAGGGACATATCTGTACACTGACTGGTGTCTCTCAGTCCCTCTCTCTCAGGGTGATATCTGTACACTGACTGGTATCTCTCAGTCCCTCTCTCTCAGGGTGATATCTGTACACTGACTGGTGTCTCTCAGTCCCTCTCTCCCAGGGACATATCTGTACACTGACTGGTGTCTCTCAGTCCCTCTCTCTCAGGGTGATATCTGTACACCGACTGGTGTCTCTCAGTCCCTCTCTCTCAGGGTGATATCTGTACACTGACTGGTGTCTCTCAGTCCCCCTCTCTCAGGGTGATATCTGTACACTGACTGGTGTCTCTCAGTCCCTCTATCTAAGGGAGATATCTGTACACTGACAGGTGTCTCTCAGTCCCACTCTCTCAGGGTGACATCTGTACACTGACAGGTGTCTCTCAGTCCCCCTCTCTCTCGAGGCGATATCTGTGCACTGACTGGTGTCTCTCAGTCCCTCTCTCTCAGGGAGATATCTGTGCACTGACAGGTGTCTCTCAGTCCCTCTCTCTCTCAGGGAGATATCTGTGCACTGACTGGTGTCTTTCAGTCCCTCTCTCTCAGGGAGATATCTGTACACTGACAGGTGTCTCTCAGTCCCACTCTCTCAGGGAGATATCTGCACACTGACTGGTGTCTCTCAATCCCTCTCTCTCAGGGAGATATCTGCACACTGACTGGTGTCTCTCAGTCCCTCTCCCCCAGGGACATATCAGTACACTGACTGGTGTTTCTCAGTCCCTCTCTCTCAGGGAGATATCTGTACACTGACTGATGTCTCTCAGTCCCTCTCTCCCAGGGACATATCAGAACACTGACTGGTGTCTCTCAGTCCCTCTCTCGCAGCGTGATATCTGTACACTGACTGGTGTCTCTCATTCCCTCTCTCTCAGGGACATATCAGTACACTGACTGGTGTCTCTCAGTCCCTCTCTCTAAGGGAGATATCAGTAGACAGACTGGTGTCTCTCAGTCCCCTCTCTCAGGGAGATATCAGTACACTGACTGGTGTCTCTCAGTCCCACTCTCTCAGGGAGATATCTGCACACTGACTGGTGTCTCTCAATCCCTCTCTCTCAGGGAGATATCTGCACACTGACTGGTGTCTCTCAGTCCCTCTCCCCCAGGGACATATCAGTACACTGACTGGTGTCTCTCAGTCCCTCTCTCTCAGGGAGATATCTGTACACTGACTGGTGTTGCTTATTCCCTCTCTCTCAGGGACATATCAGTATACTGACTGGTGTCTCTCAGTCACTCTCTCTCAAGGAGATTTCAGTGCAATGACTGGTGTCTCTCAGTCCCTCTCTCCCTGGGACATATCAAAACACTGACTGGTGTCTCTCAGTCCCTCTCTCCCAGGGTGATATCCGTACACTGACTGGTGTCTCTCAGTCCCTCTCTCACAGGGTGATATCTGTACACTGACTGGTGTCTCTCAGTCCCTCTCTCCCAGGGACATATCAGTACACTGACTGGTGTCTCTCAGTCCCTCTCTGTCAGGGAGATATCAGTACACTGACTGGTGTCTCTCAGTCCCTCTCTCTCAGGGAGATATCTGCACACTGACTGGTGTCTCTCAGTCCCTCTCTCTCAGGGAGATATCTGTACTCTGACTGCTGTCTCTCAGTCCCTCTCTCTCAGGGTGATATCTGTACCCTGACTGGTGTCTCAGTCCCTCTCTCTCAGGGAGATATCTATACACTGACTGGTGTCTCTCAGTCCCTCTGTCTCAGGGAGATATATGTGCACTGACTGGTGTCTCACAGTCCCTCTCTCTCTGGGAGATATCTGTACACTGACTGGTGTCTCTCAGTCCCTCTCTCTTCGGGTGATATCTATACACAGACTGGTGTCTCTCAGTCCCTCTCTCTCAGGGTGATATCTGGACACTGACTGGTGTCTCTCAGTCCCACTCTCTCTCGGGGAGATATCTGTGCACTGACTGGTGTCTCTCAGTCCCTCTCTCCCAGGGACATATCTGTACACTGACTGGTGTCTCTCAGTCCCTCTCTCTCAGGGTGATATCTGTACACTGACTGGTATCTCTCAGTCCCTCTCTCTCAGGGTGATATCTGTACACTGACTGGTGTCTCTCAGTCCCTCTCTCCCAGGGACATATCTGTACACTGACTGGTGTCTCTCAGTCCCTCTCTCTCAGGGTGATATCTGTACACCGACTGGTGTCTCTCAGTCCCTCTCTCTCAGGGTGATATCTGTACACTGACTGGTGTCTCTCAGTCCCCCTCTCTCAGGGTGATATCTGTACACTGACTGGTGTCTCTCAGTCCCTCTATCTAAGGGAGATATCTGTACACTGACAGGTGTCTCTCAGTCCCACTCTCTCAGGGTGATATCTGTACACTGACAGGTGTCTCTCAGTCCCCCTCTCTCTCGAGGCGATATCTGTGCACTGACTGGTGTCTCTCAGTCCCTCTCTCTCAGGGAGATATCTGTGCACTGACAGGTGTCTCTCAGTCCCTCTCTCTCTCAGGGAGATATCTGTGCACTGACTGGTGTCTTTCAGTCCCTCTCTCTCAGGGAGATATCTGTACACTGACAGGTGTCTCTCAGTCCCACTCTCTCAGGGAGATATCTGCACACTGACTGGTGTCTCTCAATCCCTCTCTCTCAGGGAGATATCTGCACACAGACTGGTGTCTCTCAGTCCCTCTCCCCCAGGGACATATCAGTACACTGACTGGTGTTTCTCAGTCCCTCTCTCTCAGGGAGATATCTGTACACTGACTGATGTCTCTCAGTCCCTCTCTCCCAGGGACATATCAGAACACTGACTGGTGTCTCTCAGTCCCTCTCTCTCAGGGTGATATCTGTACACTGACTGGTGTCTCTCAGTCCCCCTCTCTCAGGGTGATATCTGTACACTGACTGGTGTCTCTCAGTCCCTCTCTCTCAGGGTGATATCTGTACACCGACTGGTGTCTCTCAGTCCCTCTCTCTCAGGGTGATATCTGTACACTGACTGGTGTCTCTCAGTCCCCCTCTCTCAGGGTGATATCTGTACACTGACTGGTGTCTCTCAGTCCCTCTATCTAAGGGAGATATCTGTACACTGACAGGTGTCTCTCAGTCCCACTCTCTCAGGGTGACATCTGTACACTGACAGGTGTCTCTCAGTCCCCCTCTCTCTCGAGGCGATATCTGTGCACTGACTGGTGTCTCTCAGTCCCTCTCTCTCAGGGAGATATCTGTGCACTGACAGGTGTCTCTCAGTCCCTCTCTCTCTCAGGGAGATATCTGTGCACTGACTGGTGTCTTTCAGTCCCTCTCTCTCAGGGAGATATCTGTACACTGACAGGTGTCTCTCAGTCCCACTCTCTCAGGGAGATATCTGCACACTGACTGGTGTCTCTCAATCCCTCTCTCTCAGGGAGATATCTGCACACTGACTGGTGTCTCTCAGTCCCTCTCCCCCAGGGACATATCAGTACACTGACTGGTGTTTCTCAGTCCCTCTCTCTCAGGGAGATATCTGTACACTGACTGATGTCTCTCAGTCCCTCTCTCCCAGGGACATATCAGAACACTGACTGGTGTCTCTCAGTCCCTCTCTCGCAGCGTGATATCTGTACACTGACTGGTGTCTCTCATTCCCTCTCTCTCAGGGACATATCAGTACACTGACTGGTGTCTCTCAGTCCCTCTCTCTAAGGGAGATATCAGTAGACAGACTGGTGTCTCTCAGTCCCCTCTCTCAGGGAGATATCAGTACACTGACTGGTGTCTCTCAGTCCCACTCTCTCAGGGAGATATCTGCACACTGACTGGTGTCTCTCAATCCCTCTCTCTCAGGGAGATATCTGCACACTGACTGGTGTCTCTCAGTCCCTCTCCCCCAGGGACATATCAGTACACTGACTGGTGTCTCTCAGTCCCTCTCTCTCAGGGAGATATCTGTACACTGACTGGTGTTGCTTATTCCCTCTCTCTCAGGGACATATCAGTATACTGACTGGTGTCTCTCAGTCACTCTCTCTCAAGGAGATTTCAGTGCAATGACTGGTGTCTCTCAGTCCCTCTCTCCCTGGGACATATCAAAACACTGACTGGTGTCTCTCAGTCCCTCTCTCCCAGGGTGATATCCGTACACTGACTGGTGTCTCTCAGTCCCTCTCTCACAGGGTGATATCTGTACACTGACTGGTGTCTCTCAGTCCCTCTCTCCCAGGGACATATCAGTACACTGACTGGTGTCTCTCAGTCCCTCTCTGTCAGGGAGATATCAGTACACTGACTGGTGTCTCTCAGTCCCTCTCTCTCAGGGAGATATCTGCACACTGACTGGTGTCTCTCAGTCCCTCTCTCTCAGGGAGATATCTGTACTCTGACTGCTGTCTCTCAGTCCCTCTCTCTCAGGGTGATATCTGTACCCTGACTGGTGTCTCAGTCCCTCTCTCTCAGGGAGATATCTATACACTGACTGGTGTCTCTCAGTCCCTCTGTCTCAGGGAGATATATGTGCACTGACTGGTGTCTCACAGTCCCTCTCTCTCTGGGAGATATCTGTACACTGACTGGTGTCTCTCAGTCCCTCTCTCTTCGGGTGATATCTATACACAGACTGGTGTCTCTCAGTCCCTCTCTCTCAGGGTGATATCTGGACACTGACTGGTGTCTCTCAGTCCCACTCTCTCTCGGGGAGATATCTGTGCACTGACTGGTGTCTCTCAGTCCCTCTCTCCCAGGGACATATCTGTACACTGACTGGTGTCTCTCAGTCCCTCTCTCTCAGGGTGATATCTGTACACTGACTGGTATCTCTCAGTCCCTCTCTCTCAGGGTGATATCTGTACACTGACTGGTGTCTCTCAGTCCCTCTCTCCCAGGGACATATCTGTACACTGACTGGTGTCTCTCAGTCCCTCTCTCTCAGGGTGATATCTGTACACCGACTGGTGTCTCTCAGTCCCTCTCTCTCAGGGTGATATCTGTACACTGACTGGTGTCTCTCAGTCCCCCTCTCTCAGGGTGATATCTGTACACTGACTGGTGTCTCTCAGTCCCTCTATCTAAGGGAGATATCTGTACACTGACAGGTGTCTCTCAGTCCCACTCTCTCAGGGTGATATCTGTACACTGACAGGTGTCTCTCAGTCCCCCTCTCTCTCGAGGCGATATCTGTGCACTGACTGGTGTCTCTCAGTCCCTCTCTCTCAGGGAGATATCTGTGCACTGACAGGTGTCTCTCAGTCCCTCTCTCTCTCAGGGAGATATCTGTGCACTGACTGGTGTCTTTCAGTCCCTCTCTCTCAGGGAGATATCTGTACACTGACAGGTGTCTCTCAGTCCCACTCTCTCAGGGAGATATCTGCACACTGACTGGTGTCTCTCAATCCCTCTCTCTCAGGGAGATATCTGCACACAGACTGGTGTCTCTCAGTCCCTCTCCCCCAGGGACATATCAGTACACTGACTGGTGTTTCTCAGTCCCTCTCTCTCAGGGAGATATCTGTACACTGACTGATGTCTCTCAGTCCCTCTCTCCCAGGGACATATCAGAACACTGACTGGTGTCTCTCAGTCCCTCTCTCGCAGGGTGATATCTGTACACTGACTGGTGTCTCTCATTCCCTCTCTCTCAGGGACATATCAGTACACTGACTGGTGTCTCTCAGTCCCTCTCTCTAAGGGAGATATCAGTAGACAGACTGGTGTCTCTCAGTCCCCTCTCTCAGGGAGATATCAGTACACTGACTGGTGTCTCTCAGTCCCCTCTCTCAGGGTGATATCTGTACACTGACTGGTGTCTCTCAGTCCCTCTCTCCCAGGGTGATATCTGTTACACTGACTGGTGTCTCTCAGTCCCTCTCTCTCAGGGTGATACCTGTACACCGACTGGTGTCTCTCAGTCCCTCTCTCCCAGGGACATATCTGTACACTGACTGGTGTCTCTCAGTCCCTCTCTCTCAGGGTGATATCTGTACACTGACTGGTGTCTCTCAGTCCCTCTCTCTCAGGGTGATATCTGTACACTTCCTGGTGTCTCTCAGTCCCTCTCTCCCAGGGACATATCTGTACACTGACTGGTGTCTCTCAGTCCCTCTCTCTCTCAGGGAGAGATCTGTACACTGACTGGTGTCTCTCAGTCCCTCTCTCTCAGGGTGATATCTGTACACTGACTGGTGTCTCAGTCCCTCTCTCTCAGGGAGATATCTGTACACTTACTGGTGTCTCTCAGTCCCTCTCTCTCAGGCAGATATCAGTGCACTGACTGGTGTCTCTCAGTCCCCTCTCTCAGGGTGATATCTGTACACTGACTGGTCTCTCTCAGGCCCTCTCTCCCAGGGTGATATCTGTACACTGACTGGTGTCTCTCAGTCCCTCTATCTCAGGGTGATATCTGTACACTGACTGGTGTCTCTCAGTCCCTCTCTCTCAGGGTGATATCTGTACACTGACTGGTATCTCAGTCCCTCTCTCTCAGGGAGATATCTGTACACTGACTGGTGTCTCTCAGTCCCTCTCTCTCTGGGTGATATCTGTACACTGACTGGTGTCTCAGTCCCTCTCTCTCAGGGAGATATCTGTACACTGACTGGTGTCTCTCAGTCCCCTCTCTCTCAGGGTGATATCTGTACACTGACTGGTGTCTCTCAGTCCCTCTCTCTCAGGGTGATATCTGTACACTTACTGGTGTCTCTCAATCCCTCTCTCTCAGGGTGATATCTGTACACTGACTGGTGTCTCTCAGTCCCTCTGTCTCAGGGAGATATCTGTACACTGACTGGTGTCTCTCAGTCCCTCTCTCCCAGGGACATATCAGAACACTGACTGCTGTCTCTCAGTCCCTCTCTCTCAGGGTGATATCTGTACACTGACAGGTGTCTCTCAGTCCCACTCTCTTCGGGTGATATCTGTACACTGACAGGTGTCTCTCAGACCCTCTCTCCCAGGGACATATCTGTACACTGACAGGTGTCTCTCAGTCCCACTCTCTTCGGGTGATATCTGTACACTGACAGGTGTCTCTCAGACCCTCTCTCCCAGGGACATATCAAGACACTGTCTGGTGTCTCTCAGTCCCTCTCTCTCAGGGAGATATCTGTACACTGACTGGTGTCTCTTATTCCCTCTCTCTCAGGGACATATCAGTATACTGACTGGTGTCTCTCAGTCACTCTCTCTCAGGGAGATTTCAGTACACTGACTGGTGTCTCTCAGTCCCTCTCTCCCTGGGACATATCAAAACACTGACTGGTGTCTCTCATTCCCTCTCTCTCAGGGAGATATCTGTACACTGACTGGTGTCTCTTATTCCCTCTCTCTCAGGGACATATCAGTACACTGACTGGGGTCTCTCAGTTCCTCTCTCTCAGGGAGATTTCAGTACAATGACTGGTGTCTCTCAGTCCCCTCTCTCAGGCAGATATCAGTGCACTGACTGGTGTCTCTCAGTCCCCTCTCTCAGGGTGATATCTGTACACTGACTGGTCTCTCTCAGGCCCTCTCTCCCAGGGTGATATCCGTACACTGACTGGTGTCTCTCAGTCCCTCTCTCACAGGGTGATATCTGTACACTGACTGGTGTCTCTCAGTCCCTCTCTCCCAGGGACATATCAGTACACTGACTGGTGTCTCTCAGTCCCTCTCTCTCAGGGAGATATCAGTACACTGACTGGTGTCTCTCAGTCCCTCTCTCGCAGGGAGATATCTGCACACTGACTGGTGTCTCTCAGTCCCTCTGTCTCAGGGAGATATCTGTACACTGACTGGTGTCTCTCAGTCCCTCTGTCTCTGGGAGATATCTGTACACTGACTGGTGTCTCAGTCCCTCTCTCTCAGGGAGATATCTGTACACTGACTGGTGTCTCTCAATCCCTCTCTCTCAGGGACATATCTGTACACTTACTGGTGTCTCTCAATCCCTCTCTCTCAGGGTGATATCTGTACACTGACTGGTGTCTCTCAGTCCCTCTGTCTCAGGGAGATATCTGTGCACTGACTGGTGTCTCACAGTCCCTCTCTCTCTGGGAGATATCTGTACACTGACAGGTGTCTCTCAGTCCCACTCTCTTCGGGTGATATCTGTACACTGACAGGTGTCTCTCAGACCCTCTCTCCCAGGGACATATCAAGACACTGTCTGGTGTCTCTCAGTCCCTCTCTCTCAGGGAGATATCTGTACACTGACTGGTGTCTCTTATTCCCTCTCTCTCAGGGACATATCAGTACACTGACTGGGGTCTCTCAGTTCCTCTCTCTCAGGGAGATTTCAGTACAATGACTGGTGTCTCTCAGTCCCCTCTCTCAGGCAGATATCAGTGCACTGACTGGTGTCTCTCAGTCCCCTCTCTCAGGGTGATATCTGTACACTGACTGGTCTCTCTCAGGCCCTCTCTCCCAGGGTGATATCCGTACACTGACTGGTGTCTCTCAGTCCCTCTCTCACAGGGTGATATCTGTACACTGACTGGTGTCTCTCAGTCCCTCTCTCCCAGGGACATATCAGTACACTGACTGGTGTCTCTCAGTCCCTCTCTCTCAGGGAGATATCAGTACACTGACTGGTGTCTCTCAGTCCCTCTCTCGCAGGGAGATATCTGCACACTGACTGGTGTCTCTCAGTCCCTCTCTCTCAGGGTGATATCTGTACACTTACTGGTGTCTCTCAATCCCTCTCTCTCAGGGTGATATCTGTACACTGACTGGTGTCTCTCAGTCCCTCTGTCTCAGGGAGATATCTGTACACTGACTGGTGTCTCTCAGTCCCTCTGTCTCAGGGAGATATCTGTACACTGACTGGTGTCTCAGTCCCTCTCTCTCAGGGAGATATCTGTACACTGACTGGTGTCTCTCAATCCCTCTCTCTCAGGGACATATCTGTACACTTACTGGTGTCTCTCAATCCCTCTCTCTCAGGGTGATATCTGTACACTGACTGGTGTCTCTCAGTCCCTCTGTCTCAGGGAGATATCTGTGCACTGACTGGTGTCTCACAGTCCCTCTCTCTCTGGGAGATATCTGTACACTGACAGGTGTCTCTCAGTCCCACTCTCTTCGGGTGATATCTATACACTGACAGGTGTCTCTCAGTCCCTCTCTCTCTCAGGGAGATATCTGCACACTGACTGGTGCCTCTCAATCCCACTCTCTCAAGGAGATATCTGTACACTGACTGGTGTCTCTCAGTCCCTCTCCCCCAGGGACATATCAGTACACTGACTGGTGTTTCTCAGTCCCTCTCTCTCAGGGAGATATCTGTACACCGACTGGTGTCTCTCAGTCCTAGCCTCCCAGGGACATATCAGAACACTGACTGGTGTCTCTCAGTCCCTCTCTCGCAGGGTGATATCTGTACACTGACTGGTGTCTCTCATTCCCTCTCTCTCAGGGACATATCAGTACACTGACTGGTGTCTCTCAGTCCCCTCTCTCAGGGAGATATCAGTACACTAACTGGTGTCTCTCAGTCCCCTCTCTCAGGGTGATATCTGTACACTGACTGGTGTCTCTCAGTCCCTCTCTCCCAGGGTGATATCTGTTACACTGACTGGTGTCTCTCAGTCCCTCTTTCTCAGGGTGATATCTGTACACTGACTGGTGTCGCAGTCCCTCTCTCTCAGGGAGATATCTGTACTCCGACTGCTGTCTCTCAGTCCCTCTCTCTCAGGGTGATATCTGTACACCGACTGGTGTCTCTCAGTCCCTCTCTCCCAGGGACATATCTGTACACTGACTGGTGTCTCTCAGTCCCTCTCTCTCAGGGTGATATCTGTACACTGACTGGTGTCTCTCAGTCCCTCTCTCTCAGGGTGATATCTGTACACTGACTGGTGTCTCGCAGTCCCTCTCTCCCAGGGACATAACTGTGCACTGACTGGTGTCTCTTATTCCCTCTCTCTCAGGGACATATCAGTACACTGACTGGTGTCTGCCAGTCACTCTCTCTCAGGGAGATTTCAGTACAATGACTGGTGTCTCTCAGTTCCCTCTCTCAGGGTGATATCTGTACACAGACTGGTGTCTCTCAGTCCCTCTCTCTCAGGGAGATATCTGTACACTGACTGGTGTCTCTCAGTCCCTCTCTCTCAGGCAGATATCAGTGCACTGACTGGTGTCTCTCAGTCCCTCTATCTCAGGGTGATATCTGTACACTGACTGGTATCTCAGTCCCTCTCTCTCAGGGAGATATCTGTACACTGACTGGTGTCTCTCAGTCCCTCTCTCTCTGGGTGATATCTGTACACTGACTGGTGTCTCAGTCCCTCTCTCTCAGGGAGATATCTGTACACTGACTGGTGTCTCTCAGTCCCCTCTCTCTCAGGGTGATATCTGTACACTTACTGGTGTCTCTCAATCCCTCTCTCTCAGGGTGATATCTGTACACTGACTGTTGTCTCTCAGTCCCTCTGTCTCAGGGAGATATCTGTACACTGACTGGTGTCTCTCAGTCCCTCTCTCTCAGGGTGATATCTGTACACCGATTGGAGTCTCTCAGTCCCTCTCTCCCAGGGACATATCTGTACACTGACTGGTGTCTCTCAGTCCCTCTCTCTCAGGGAGATATCTGTACACTGACTGGTGTCTCTCAGTCCCTCTCTCTCAGGGTGATATCTGTACACCGATTGGAGTCTCTCAGTCCCTCTCTCCCAGGGACATATCTGTACACTGACAGGTGTCTCTCAGTCCCACTCTCTTCGGGTGATATCTATACACTGACAGGTGTCTCTCAGACCCTCTCTCCCAGGGACATATCAAGACACTGTCTGGTGTCTCTCAGTCCCTCTCTCTCAGGGAGATATCTGTACACTGACTGGTGTCTCTTATTCCCTCTCTCTCAGGGACATATCAGTATACTGACTGGTGTCTCTCAGTCACTCTCTCTCAGGGAGATTTCAGTGCAATGACTGGTGTCTCTCAGTCCCTCTCTCCCTGGGACATATCAAAACACTGACTGGTGTCTCTCATTCCCTCTCTCTCAGGGAGATCGCTGTACACTGACTGGTGTCTCTTATTCCCTCTCTCTCAGGGACATATCAGTACACTGACTGGTGTCTCTCAGTTCCTCTCTCTCAGGGAGATTTCAGTGCAATGACTGGTGTCTCTCAGTCCCTCTCTCCCTGGGACATATCAAAACACTGACTGGTGTCTCTCAGTCCCTCTCTCTCAGGGAGATAGCTGTACACTGACTGGTGTCTCTTATTCCCTCTCTCTCAGGGACATATCAGTACACTGACTGGTGTCTCTCAGTTCCTCTCTCTCAGGGAGATTTCAGTACAATGACTGATGTCTCTCAGTCCCCTCTCTCAGGCAGATATCAGTGCACTGACTGGTGTCTCTCAGTCCCCTCTCTCAGGGTGATATCTGTACACTGACTGGTCTCTCTCAGGCCCTCTCTCCCAGGGTGATATCCGTACACTGACTGGTGTCTCTCAGTCCCTCTCTCACAGGGTGATATCTGTACACTGACTGGTGTCTCTCAGTCCCTCTCTCCCAGGGACATATCAGTACACTGACTGGTGTCTCTCAGTCCCTCTCTCTCAGGGAGATATCAGTACACTGACTGGTGTCTCTCAGTCCCTCTCTCGCAGGGAGATATCTGCACACTGACTGGTGTCTCTCAGTCCCTCTCTCTCAGGGTGATATCTGTACACTGACTGGTGTCTCAGTCCCTCTCTCTCAGGGAGATATCTGTACACTGACTGGTGTCTCTCAATCCCTCTCTCTCAGGGACATATCTGTACACTTACTGGTGTCTCTCAATCCCTCTCTCTCAGGGTGATATCTGTGCACTGACTGGTGTCTCTCAGTCCCTCTGTCTCAGGGAGATATCTGTGCACTGACTGGTGTCTCACAGTCCCTCTCTCTCTGGGAGATATCTGTACACTGACAGGTGTCTCTCAGTCCCACTCTCTTCGGGTGATATCTATACACTGACAGGTGTCTCTCAGTCCCTCTCTCTCTCAGGGAGATATCTGCACACTGACTGGTGCCTCTCAATCCCACTCTCTCAGGGAGATATCTGTACACTGACTGGTGTCTCTCAGTCCCTCTCCCCCAGGGACATATCAGTACACTGACTGGTGTTTCTCAGTCCCTCTCTCTCAGGGAGATATCTGTACACCGACTGGTGTCTCTCAGTCCCTCTCTCCCAGGGACATATCAGAACACTGACTGGTGTCTCTCAGTCCCTCTCTCGCAGGGTGATATCTGTACACTGACTGGTGTCTCTCATTCCCTCTCTCTCAGGGACATATCAGTACACTGACTGGTGTCTCTCAGTCCCCTCTCTCAGGGAGATATCAGTACACTAACTGGTGTCTCTCAGTTCCCTCTCTCAGGGTGATATCTGTACACTGACTGGTGTCTCTCAGTCCCTCTCTCCCAGGGTGATATCTGTTACACTGACTGGTGTCTCTCAGTCCCTCTCTCTCAGGGTGATATCTGTACACTGACTGGTGTCGCATTCCCTCTCTCTCAGGGAGATATCTGTACTCCGACTGCTGTCTCTCAGTCCCTCTCTCTCAGGGTGATATCTGTACACCGACTGGTGTCTCTCAGTCCCTCTCTCCCAGGGACATATCTGTACACTGACTGGTGTCTCTCAGTCCCTCTCTCTCAGGGTGATATCTGTACACTGACTGGTGTCTCTCAGTCCCTCTCTCTCAGGGTGATATCTGTACACTGACTGGTGTCTCGCAGTCCCTCTCTCCCAGGGACATATCTGTGCACTGACTGGTGTCTCTTATTCCCTCTCTCTCAGGGACATATCAGTACACTGACTGGTGTCTGCCAGTCACTCTCTCTCAGGGAGATTTCAGTACAATGACTGGTGTCTCTCAGTTCCCTCTCTCAGGGTGATATCTGTACACTGACTGGTGTCTCTCAGTCCCTCTCTCTCAGGGAGATGTCAGTACACTGACTGGTGTCTCTCAGTCCCTCTCTCTCAGGGTGATATCTGTACACTGACTGGTGTCTCTTAGTCCCTCTCTCTCAGGGAGATGTCAGTACACTGACTGGTGTCTCTCAGTCCCTGTCTCTCAGGGAGATATCTGTACACTGACTGGTATCTCTTATTGCCTCTCTCTCAGGGAGATATCAGTACACTGTCTGGTGTCTCTCGGCCCCCTCTCAGGGTGATATCTTTACAATGACTGGTGTCTCTCAGTACCCTCTCTCAGGGAGATATCAGTACACTGACTGCTGTCTCTCGGCCCCCTCTCTCAGGGTGATATCTTTACACTGACTGGTCTCTCTCAGTCCCTCTCTCCCAGGGTGATATCTGTACACTGACTGGTGTCTCTCAGTCCCTCTCTGTCAGGGTGATATCTGTACACTGATTGGTGTCTCTCAGTCCCTCTCTCCCATGGACATATCAGTACACCGACTGGTGTCTCTCAGTCCCTATCTCTCTCAGGGAGATATCTGTACACTGACTGGTATCTCTTATTCCCTCTCTCTCAGGGACATATCAGTACACTGACTGGTGTCTCTCAATCCCTTTCTCTCAGGGAGATATCAGTACAATGACTGGTGTCTCTTATTCCCACTCTCTCAGGGTGATATCTGTACACTGACTGGTGTCTCTCAGTCCCTCTCTCTCAGGGAGATATCTGTGCACTGACTGGTGTCTCTCAGTCCCTCTCTCTCAGGGACATATCTGTACACTGACTGGTGTCTCTCAGTCCCTCTCTCCCAGGGACATATCTGTACACTGACTGGTGTCTCTCAGTCCCTCTCTCTCAGGGAGATATCAGTACACTGACTGGTGTCTCTCAGTCCCTCTCTCTCAGGGTGATATCTGTACACTGACTGGTGTCTCTCAGTCCCTCTCTCTCAGGGTGATATCTGTACACTGACAGGTGTCTCTCAGTCCCTCTCTCTCAGTGTGATATCTGTACACTGACTGGTGTCTCTCAGTCACTCTCTCTCTGTGTGATATCTGTACAGTGACTGGTGTCTCTCAGTCCCCTCTCTCTCCGGGAGATATCTGTACACTGACAGGTGTCTCTCAGTCCCACTCTCTCTGGGTGATATCTATACACTGACTGGTGGCTCCAGACCCTCTCTCCCAGGGACATATCAAGACACTGACTGGTGTCTCTCTGTCCCTCTCTCTCAGGGAGATATCTGTACACTGACTGGTGTCTCTTATTCCCACTCTCTCAGGGTGATATCTGTACACTGACTGGTGTCTCTCAGTCCCTCTCTCTCAGGGAGATATCTGTACACTGACAGGTGTCTTTCAGTCCCACTCTCTCAGGGAGATATCTGTACACTGACTGGTGCCTCTCAATCCCACTCTCTCAGGGAGATATCTGTACACTGACTGGTGTCTCTCAGTCCCTCTCTCTCAGGGAGATATCTGTACACTGACTGGTGTCTCTTATTCCCACTCTCTCAGGGTGATATCTGTACACTGACTGGTGTCTCTCAGTCCCTCTCTCTCAGGGAGATATCTGTACACTGACTGGTGCCTCTCAATCCCACTCTCTCAGGGAGATATCTGTACACTGACTGGTGTCTCTCAGTCCCTCTCCCCCAGGGACATATCAGTACACTGACTGGTGTTTCTCAGTCCCTCTCTCTCAGGGAGATATCTGTACACCGACTGGTGTCTCTCAGTCCCTCTATCCCAGGGACATATCAGAACACTGACTGGTGTCTCTCAGTCCCTCTCTCGCAGGGTGATATCTGTACACTGACTGGTGTCTCTCATTCCCTCTCTCTCAGGGACATATCAGTACACTGACTGGTGTCTCTCAGTCCCCTCTCTCAGGGTGATATCTGTACACTGACTGGTGTCTCTCAGTCCCTCTCTCCCAGGGTGATATCTGTTACACTGACTGGTGTCTCTCAGTCCCTCTCTCTCAGGGTGATATCTGTACACTGACTGGTGTCGCAGTCCCTCTCTCTCAGGGCGATATCTGTACTCCGACTGCTGTCTCTCAGTCCCTCTCTCTCAGGGTGATATCTGTACACCGACTGGTGTCTCTCAGTCCCTCTCTCTCAGGGTGATATCTGTACACTGACTGGTGTCTCTCAGTCCCTCTCTCTCAGGGTGATATCTGTACACTGACTGGTGTCTCGCAGTCCCTCTCTCCCAGGGACATATCTGTGCACTGACTGGTGTCTCTTATTCCCTCTCTCTCAGGGACATATCAGTACACTGACTGGTGTCTGCCAGTCACTCTCCCTCAGGGAGATTTCAGTACAATGACTGGTGTCTCTCAGTTCCCTCTCTCAGGGTGATATCTGTACACTGACTGGTGTCTCTCAGTCCCTCTCTCTCAGGGAGATGTCAGTACACTGACTGGTGTCTCTCAGTCCCTCTCTCTCAGGGTGATATCTGTACACTGACTGGTGTCTCTCAGTCCCTCTCTCTCAGGGAGATGTCAGTACACTGACTGGTGTCTCTCAGTCCCTGTCTCTCAGAAGATATTTGTACACTGACTGGTATCTCTTATTGCCTCTCTCTCAGGGAGATATCAGTACAATGACTGGTGTCTCTCTGTCCCCTCTCTCAGGGAGATATCAGTACACTGACTGCTGTCTCTCGGCCCCCTCTCTCAGGGTGATATCTTTACACTGACAGGTCTCTCTCAGTCCCTCTCTCCCAGGGTGATATCTGTACACTGACTGGTGTCTCTCAGTCCCTCTCTGTCAGGGTGATATCTGTACACTGATTGGTGTCTCTCAGTCCCTCTCTCCCATGGACATATCAGTGCACCGACTGGTGTCTCTCAGTCCCTCTCTCTCAGGGTGATATCTGTACACTGACTGGTTTCTCTCAGTCCCTCTCTCTCAGGGAGATGTCAGTACACTGACTGGTGTCTCTCAGTCCCTCTCTCTCTCAGGGAGATATCTGTACACTGACTGGTATCTCTTATTCCCTCTCTCTCAGGGACATATCAGTACACTGACTGGTGTCTCTCAATCCCTTTCTCTCAGGGAGATATCAGTACAATGACTGGTGTCTCTCAGTCCACTCTCTCAGGGAGATATCAGTACACTGACTGGTGTCTCTCGGCCCCCTCTCTCAGGGTGATATCTGTACACTGACTGGTCTCTCTCAGTCCCTCTCGCCCAGGGTGATATCTGTACACTGACTGGTGTCTCTCAGTCCCTCTCTCCCAGGGACATATCTGTACACTGACTGGTGTCTCTCAGTCCCTCTCCCTCAGGGTGATATCTGTACACTGACTGGTGTCTCTCAGTCCCTCTCTCCCAGGGACATATCTGTACACTGACCGGTATCTCTCAGTCCCCTCTCTCTCAGGGTGATATCTGTACACTGAATGGTGTATCTCTGTCGCCTCTCTCTCTCAAAGTGATATCTGTACACTGACTGGTGTCTCTCAGTCCCCCCTCTCTCAGGGGGCTCTCTGGACACTGACCGGTGCCTCTCAGTCCCATCGCTCTCAGGGTGATATCTGTGCACTGAATGGTGTCTCTCAGTCCCCTCTCTCTCTCAGGGTGATATCTGTACACTGACTGGTGTCTCTCAGTCCCTCTCCCTCAGGGTGATATCTGTACACTGACTGGTGTCTCTCAGTCCCTCTCTCTCAGGGTGATATCTGTACACTGACTGGTGTCTCTCAGTCCCTCTCTCTTAGTGTGATATCTGTACACTGACTGGTGTCTCTCAGTCACTCTCTCTCTGTGTGATATCTGTACACTGACTGGTGTCTCTCAGTCCCCTCTCTCTCCGGGAGATATCTGTACACTGACAGGTGTCTCTCAGTCCCACTCTCTCTGGGTGATATCTATACACTGACTGGTGGCTCCAGACCCTCTCTCCCAGGGACATATCAAGACACTGACTGGTGTCTCTCTGTCCCTCTCTCTCAGGGAGATATCTGTACACTGACTGGTGTCTCTTATTCCCACTCACTCAGGGTGATATCTGTACACTGACTGGTGTCTCTCAGTCCCTCTCTCTCAGGGAGATATCTGCACACAGACAGGTGTCTCTCAGTCCCTCTCTCTCTCAGGGAGATATCTGTGCACTGACTGGTGTCTCTCAGTCCCTCTCTCTCAGGGAGATATCTGTACACTGACAGGTGTCTTTCAGTCCCACTCTCTCAGGGAGATATCTGCACACTGACTGGTGCCTCTCAATCCCACTCTCTCAGGGAGATATCTGTACACTGACTGGTGTCTCTCAGTCCCTCTCCCCCAGGGACATATCAGTACACTGACTGGTGTTTCTCAGTCCCTCTCTCTCAGGGAGATATCTGTACACCGACTGGTGTCTCTCAGTCCCTCTCTCCCAGGGACATATCAGAACACTGACTGGTGTCTCTCAGTCCCTCTCTCGCAGGGTGATATCTGTACACTGACTGGTGTCTCTCATTCCCTCTCTCTCAGGCACATATCAGTACACTGACTGGTGTCTCTCAGTCCCCTCTCTCAGGGAGATATCAGTACACTAACTGGTGTCTCTCAGTCCCCTCTCTCAGGGTGATATCTGTACACTGACTGGTGTCTCTCAGTCCCTCTCTCCCAGGGTGATATCTGTTACACTGACTGGTGTCTCTCAGTCCCTCTCTCTCAGGGTGATATCTGTACACTGACTGGTGTCGCAGTCCCTCTCTCTCAGGGAGATATCTGTACTCCGACTGCTGTCTCTCAGTCCCTCTCTCTCAGGGTGATATCTGTACACCGACTGGTGTCTCTCAGTCCCTCTCTCCCAGGGACATATCTGTACACTGACTGGTGTCTCTCAGTCCCTCTCTCTCAGGGTGATATCTGTACACTGACTGGTGTCTCTCAGTCCCTCTCTCTCAGGGTGATATCTGTACACTGACTGGTGTCTCGCAGTCCCTCTCTCCCAGGGACATATCTGTGCACTGACTGGTGTCTCTTATTCCCTCTCTCTCAGGGACATATTAGTACACTGACTGGTGTCTGCCAGTCACTCTCTCTCAGGGAGATTTCAGTACAATGACTGGTGTCTCTCAGTTCCCTCTCTCAGGGTGATATCTGTACACTGACTGGTGTCTCTCAGTCCCTCTCTCTCAGGGAGATGTCAGTGCACTGACTGGTGTCTCTCAGTCCCTCTCTCAGGGTGATATCTGTACACTGACTGGTGTCTCTCAGTCCCTGTCTCTCAGGGAGATATCTGTACACTGACTGGTATCTCTTATTGCCTCTCTCTCAGGGAGATATCAGTACACTGACTGCTGTCTCTCGGCCCCCTCTCTCAGGGTGTTATCTTTACACTGACTGGTCTCTCTCAGTCCCTCTCTCCCAGGGTGATATCTGTACACTGACTGGTGTCTCTCAGTCCCTCTCTGTCAGGGTGATATCTGTACACTGATTGGTGTCTCTCAGTCCCTCTCTCCCATGGACATATCAGTACACCGACTGGTGTCTCTCAGTGCCTCTCTCTCAGGGTGATATCTGTACACTGACTGGTTTCTCTCAGTCCCTCTCTCTCAGGGAGATGTCAGTACACTGACTGGTGTCTCTCAGTCCCTCTCTCTCTCAGGGAGATATCTGTACACTGACTGGTATCTCTTATTCCCTCTCTCTCAGGGACATATCAGTACACTGACTGGTGTCTCTCAGTCCCCTCTCTCAGGGAGATATCAGTACACTGACTGCTGTCTCTCGGCCCCCTCTCTCAGGGTGATATCTGTACACTGACTGGTCTCTCTCAGTCCCTCTCGCCCAGGGTGATATCTGTACACTGACTGGTGTCTCTCAGTCCCTCTCTCCCAGGGACATATCTGTACACTGACTGGTGTCTCTCAGTCCCTCTCTCTCAGGGAGATATCTGTACACTGACTGGTGTCTCTCAGTCCCTCTCTCCCAGGGACATATCTGTACACTGACTGGTGTCTCTCAGTCCCCTCTCTCAGGGAGATATCAGTACACTGACTGCTGTCTCTCGGCCCCCTCTCTCAGGGTGATATCTGTACACTGACTGGTGTCTCTCAGTCCCTCTCTCTCAGTGTGATATCTGTACACTGACTGGTGTCTCTCAGTCCCTCTCCCTCAGGGTGATATCTGTACACCGATTGGTGTCTTTCAGTCCCTCTCTCCCAGGGACATATCTGTACACTGACTGGTGTCTCTCAGTCCCTCTCTCCCAGGGACATATCTGTACACTGACTGGTGTCTCTCAGTCCCTCTCTCTCAGGGTGATATCTGTACACTGACTGGTGTCTCTCAGTCCCTCTCTCCCAGGGACATATCTGTACACTGACTGGTGTCTCTCAGTCCCTCTCTCTCAGGGTGATATCTGTACACTGACTGGTGTCTCTCAGTCCCTCTCTCTCAGTGTGATATCTGTACACTGACTGGTGTCTCTCAGTCACTCTCTCTCTGTGTGATATCTGTACACTGACTGGTGTCTCTCAGTCCCCTCTCTCTCCGGGAGATATCTGTACACTGACAGGTGTCTCTCAGTCCCACTCTCTCTGGGTGAAATCTATACAGTGACTGGTGGCTCCAGACCCTCTCTCCCAGGGACATATCAAGACACTGACTGGTGTCTCTCTGTCCCTCTCTCTCAGGGAGATGTCTGTACACTCACTGGTGTCTCTTATTCCCACTCTCTCAGGGTGATATCTGTACACTGACTGGTGTCTCTCAGTCCCTCTCTCTCAGGGAGATATCTGCACACTGACAGGTGTCTCTCAGTCCCTCTCTCTCTCAGGGAGATATCTGTGCACTGACTGGTGTCTCTCAGTCCCTCTCTCTCAGGGAGATATCTGTACACTGACAGTTGTCTTTCAGTCCCACTCTCTCAGGGAGATATCTGCACACTGACTGGTGCCTCTCAATCCCACTCTCTCAGGGAGATATCTGTACACTGACTGGTGTCTCTCAGTCCCTCTCCCCCAGGGACATATCAGTACACTGACTGGTGTTTCTCAGTCCCTCTCTCTCAGGGAGATATCTGTACACTGACTGGTGTCTCTCAGTCCCCTCTCTCTCCGGGAGATATCTGTACACTGACAGGTGTCTCTCAGTCCCACTCTCTCTGGGTGATATCTATACACTGACTGGTGGCTCCAGACCCTCTCTCCCAGGGACATATCAAGACACTGACTGGTGTCTCTCTGTCCCTCTCTCTCAGGGAGATGTCTGTACACTCACTGGTGTCTCTTATTCCCACTCTCTCAGGGAGATATCTGCACACTGACAGGTGTCTCTCAGTCCCTCTCTCTCTCAGGGAGATATCTGTGCACTGACTGGTGTCTCTCAGTCCCTCTCTCTGAGGGAGATATCTGTACACTGACAGTTGTCTTTCAGTCCCACTCTCTCAGGGAGATATCTGCACACTGACTGGTGCCTCTCAATCCCACTCTCTCAGGGAGATATCTGTACACTGACTGGTGTCTCTCAGTCCCTCTCCCCCAGGGACATATCAGTACACTGACTGGTGTTTCTCAGTCCCTCTCTCTCAGGGAGATATCTGTACACCGACTGGTGTCTCTCAGTCCCTCTCTCCCAGGGACATATCAGAACACTGACTGGTGTCTCTCAGTCCCTCTCTCGCAGGGTGATATCTGTACACTGACTGGTGTCTCTCATTCCCTCTCTCTCAGGGACATATCAGTACACTGACTGGTGTCTCTCAGTCCCCTCTCTCAGGGAGATATCAGTACACTAACTGGTGTCTCTCAGTCCCCACTCTCAGGGTGATATCTGTACACTGACTGGTGTCTCTCAGTCCCTCTCTCCCAGGGTGATATCTGTTACACTGACTGGTGTCTCTCAGTCCCTCTCTCTCTGATATCTGTACACTGACTGGTGTCGCAGTCCCTCTCTCTCAGGGAGATATCTGTACTCCGACTGGTGTCTCTCAGTCCCTCTCTCTCAGGGTGATATCTGTACACCGACTGGTGTCTCTCAGTCCCTCTCTCCCAGGGACATATCTGTACACTGACTGGTGTCTCTCAGTCCCTCTCTCTCAGGGTGATATCTGTACACTGACTGGTGTCTCTCAGTCCCTCTCTCTCAGGGTGATATCTGTACACTGACTGGTGTCTTGCAGTCCCTCTCTCCCAGGGACATATCTGTGCACTGACTGGTGTCTCTTATTCCCTCTCTCTCAGGGACATATCAGTACACTGACTGGTGTCTGCCAGTCACTCTCTCTCAGGGAGATTTCAGTACAATGACTGGTGTCTCTCAGTCCCTCTCTCTCAGGGAGATGTCAGTACACTGACAGTTGTCTTTCAGTCCCACTCTCTCAGGGAGATATCTGCACACTGACTGGTGCCTCTCAATCCCACTCTCTCAGGGAGATATCTGTACACTGACTGGTGTCTCTCAGTCCCTCTCCCCCAGGGACATATCAGTACACTGACTGGTGTCTCTCAGTCCCCTCTCTCAGGGAGATATCAGTACACTGACTGCTGTCTCTCGGCCCCCTCTCTCAGGGTGATATCAGTACACTGACTGGTGTCTCTCAGTCCCTCTCTGTCAGGGTGATATCTGTACACTGATTGGTGTCTCTCAGTCCCTCTCTCCCATGGACATATCAGTACACCGACTGGTGTCTCTCAGTCCCTCTCTCTCAGGGTGATATCTGTACACTGACTGTTTTCTCTCAATCCCTCTCTCTCAGGGAGATGTCAGTACACTGACTGGCGTCTCTCACACCCACTCTCTCGGGGAGATATCTGTACACTGACTGGTGTCTCTCAGTCCCTCTCTCTCAGGGAGATATCTGTACACTGACTGGTATCTCTTATTCCCTCTCTCTCAGGGACATATCAGTACACTGACTGGTGTCTCTCAATCCCTTTCTCTCAGGGAGATATCAGTACAATGACTGGTGTCTCTCAGTCCACTCTCTCAGGGAGATATCAGTACACTGACTGGTGTCTCTCGGCCCCCTCTCTCAGGGTGATATCTGTACACTGACTGGTCTCTCTCTCAGGGTGATATCTGGACACTGACTGGTGTCTCTCAGTCCCTCTGTGTCAGGGAGATATCTGTACACTGACTGGTGTCTCTCAGTCCCACTCTCTTCGGGTGATATCTATACACTGACTGGTGTCTCTCAGTCCCCCTCTCTCAGGGTGATATCTGTACACTGACTGGTGTCTCTCAGTCCCACTCTCTCAGGGTGATATCTGTACACTGACAGGTGTCTCTCAGTCCCACTCTCTCAGGGTGATATCTGTACACTGACTGGTGTCTCTCAGTCCCTCTCTCTGTCAGGGAGATATCTGTACACTGACTGGTGTCTCTCAGTACCTCTCTCTCAGGGTGATATCTGTACACTGACTGGTGTCTCACACTCCCTCTCTCTCAGGGTGATATCTGTACACTGACTGGTGTCTCACAGTCCCCTCTCTCTCATGGTGATATCTGTACACTGACTGGTGTCTCTCAGTCCCACTCTCTCAGGGTGATATCTGTACACTGACTGGTGTCTCTCAGTCCCACTCTCTCAGGGTGATAACTGTACACTGACTGGTGTCTCTCAGTCCCACTCTCTCAGGGTGATATCTGTACACTGACTGGTGTCTCACAGTTCCTCTCTCTCAGGGTGATATCTGTACACTGACTGGTGTCTCTCAGTCCCTCTCTCTCAGGGTGATATCTGTACACTGACAGGTGTATCTCAGACCCACTCTCTCAGAGAGATATCTGTACACTGACTGGTGTCTCTCAGTCCCTCTCTCTCAGGGTGATTTCTGTACACTGACTGATGTCTCTCAGTCCCTCTCTCTCAGGGAGATATCAGTACACTGTATGGTGTCTCTCAGTCCCTCTCTCACAGGGAGATATCTGTACACTGACTGGTGTCTCTCATTCCCACTCTCTCAGGGAGATATCTGTACACTGACTGGTGTCTCTCAGTCCCTTCTCTTTCAGTGTGATATCTGTAAACTGACTGGTGTCTCTCACTCACTCTCTCTCAGGCTGATATCTGTCCACTGACTAGTGTCTCACAGTCCCTCTCTCTCAGGGAGATATCTGTAGACTGACTGGTGTCTCTCAGTCCCCTCTGTCTCTCAGGGCGATATCTGTACACTGACTGGTGTCTCTCAGTCCCACTCTCTCAGGGTGATATCTGTACACTGACTGGTGTCTCTCAGTCCCTCTCTCTCTCAGGGAGATATCTGTGCTCTGACTGGTGTCTCTCAGTCCCTCTCTCTCAGGGAGATATCTGTACACTGACAGGCGTCTCTCACACCCACTCTCTCAGGGAGATATCTGTACACTGACTGGTGTCTCTCAGTCCCTCTCTCCAAGGGACATATCAGTACACTGACTGGTGTCTCTCAGTCCCTCTCTCTCAGGGTGATATCTGTACACTGACTGGTGTCTATCAGTCCCTCTCTCTCAGGGAGATATCAGTACACTGACAGGTGTCTCTCAGTCCCTCTCTCACAGGGAGATATCAGTACACTGACTGGTGTCTCTCATTCCCTCTCTCTCAGGGAGATATCTGTACTCTGACTGGTGTCTCACAGTCCCTCTCTCTCAGGGAGATATCTGTGCACTGACAGGTGTCTCTCAGTCCCACTCTCTCAGGGTGATATCTGGACACTGACTGGTGTCTCTCAGTCCCACTCTCTCAGGGTGATATCTGTACACTGATTGGTGTCTCTCAGTCCCTCTATCTCTCAGGGAGATATCTGTGCTCTGACTGGTGTCTCTCAGTCCCTCTCTCTCAGGGAGATATCCGTACACTGACAGGCGTCTCTCACACCCACTCTCTCGGGGAGATATCTGTACACTGACTGGTGTCTCTCAGTCCCTCTCTCTCAGGGAGATATCTGTTCACTGACAGGCGTCTCTCACACCCACTCTCTCAGGGAGATATCTGTACACTGACTGGTGTCTCTCAGTCCCTCTCTCTCAGGGAGATATCTGTACACTGACTGGTGTCTCTCATTCCCTCTCTCTCAGGGAGATATCTGTACACTGACTGCTGTCTCTCAGTCCCTCTCTCCAAGGGACATATCAGTACACTGACTGGTGTCTCTCAGTCCCTCTCTCTCAGGGTGATATCTGTACACTGACTGGTGTCTGTCAGTCCCTCTGTCGCAGGGAGATATCTGTGCACTGACTGGTGTCTCACAGTCCCTCTCTCTCAGGGAGATATCTGTGCACTGACAGGTGTCTCTCAGTCCCACTCTCTCAGGGTGATATTTGGACACTGACTGGTGTCTCTCAGTCCCACTCTCTCAGGGTGATATCTGTACACTGACTGGTGTCTCTCAGTCCCTCTATCTCTCAGGGAGATATCTGTGCTCTGACTGGTGTCTCTCAGTCCCTCTCTCTCAGGGAGATATCTGTACACTGACAGGCGTCTCTCACACCCACTCTCTCGGGGAGATATCTGTACACTGACTGGTGTCTCTCAGTCCCTCTCTCTCAGGGAGATATCTGTACACTGACAGGCGTCTCTCACACCCACTCTCTCAGGGAGATATCTGTACACTGACTGGTGTCTCTCAGTCCCTCTCTCTCAGGGAGATATCTGTACACTGACTGGTGTCTCTCATTCCCTCTCTCTCAGGGAGATATCTGTACTCTGACTGCTGTCTCTCAGTCCCTCTCTCCAAGGGACATATCAGTACACTGACTGGTGTCTCTCAGTCCCTCTCTCTCAGGGTGATATCTGTACACTGACTGGTGTCTGTCAGTCCCTCTGTCGCAGGGAGATATCTGTGCACTGACTGGTGTCTCACAGTCCCTCTCTCTCAGGGAGATATCTGTGCACTGACAGGTGTCTCTCAGTCCCACTCTCTCAGGGTGATATTTGTGCTCTGACTGGTGTCTCTCAGTTCCTCTCTCTCAGGGAGATATCTGTACACTGACAGGTGTCTCTCAGACCCACTCTTTCAGGGAGATATCTGTACACTGACTGGTGTCTCTCAGTCCCTCTCTCTCAGGGAGATATCTGTACACTGACTGGTGTCTCTCATTCCCTCTCTCTCAGGGAGATATCTGTACTCTGACTGCTGTCTCTCAGTCCCTCTCTCCAAGGGACATATCAGTACACTGACTGGTGTCTCTCAGTCCCTCTCTCTCAGGGTGATATCTGTACACTGACTGGTGTCTGTCAGTCCCTCTGTCGCAGGGAGATATCAGTACACGGACTGGTGTCTCTCAGTCCCTCTCTCCCAGGGACATATCAGTACACTGACTGGTTTCTCTCAGTCCCTCTCTCTCAGGGAGATATCTGTACACTGACTGGTGTCTCTAAGTCCCTCTCTCTCAGGGAGATATCTGTACACTGACTGGTGTCTCCAGTCCCTCTCTCCCAGGGGCAGATCAGTACACTGACAGGTCTCTCTCAGTCCCCCTCTCTCAGGTTGATATCTGTACACTGACTGGTGTCTCTCAGTCCCTCTGTCGCAGGGAGATATCTGTGCACTGACTGGTGTCTCACAGTCCCTCTCTCTCAGGGAGATATCTGTGCACTGACAGGTGTCTCTCTGTCCCACTCTCTCAGGGTGATATCTGTACACTGACAGGTGTCTCACAGTCCCTCTCTCTCAGGGTGATATCTGTACACTGACAGGTGTCTCTCAGTCCCACTCTCTCATGGTGATATCTGTACACTGACTGGTGTCTCTCAGTCCCTCTCTCTCAGGGTGATATCTGTACACTGACTGGTGTCTCTCAGTCCCTCTCTCTCAGGGTGATATCTGTACACTGACTGGTGTCTCTCAGTCCCTCTCTCTCTCAGGGAGATATCTGTGCTCTGACTGGTGTCTCTCAGTCCCTCTCTCTCAGGGAGATATCTGTACACGGACTGGTGTCTCTCACTCCCTCTCTCCAAGGGACATATCTGTACACTGACAGGTGTCTCTCAGACCCACTCTCTCAGGGAGATATCTGTACACTGACTGGTGTCTCTCACTCCCTCTCTCCAAGGGACATATCTGTACACTGACTGGTGTCTCTCACTCCCTCTCTCCAAGGGACATATCTGTACACTGACTGGTGTCTCTCAGTCCCTCTCTCTCAGGGAGATATCAGTACACTGAATGGTGTCTCTCAGTCCCTCTCTCACAGGGAGATATCAGTACACTGACTGGTGTCTCTCAGTCCCTCTCTCTCAGGGAGATATCAGTACACTGACTGGTGTCTCTCAGTCCCTCTCTCTCAGGGTGATATCTGTACACTGACTGGTGTCTCTCAGTCCCTCTGTCGCAGGGAGATATCTGTACACTGACTGGTGTCTCTCAGTCCCTCTGTCGCAGGGAGATATCTGTGCACTGACTGGTGTCTCTCAGTCCCACTCTCTCAGGGTGATATCTGGACTCTGACTGGTGTCTCTCAGTTCCTCTCTGTCTCAGGGAGATATCTGTGCTCTGACTGGTGTCTCTCAGTTCCTCTCTCTCAGGGAGATATCTGCACACGGACAGGTGTCTCTCAGACCCACTCTCTCAGGGAGATATCTGTACACAGACTGGTGTCTCTCAGTCCCTCTCTCAGGGAGATAACTGTACACTTACAGGTGTCGCTCAGACCCACTCTCTCAGGGAGATATCTGTACACTGACTGGTGTCTCTCAGTTCCTCTCTCTCAGGGAGATATCTGTACACTGACAGGTGTCTCTCAGACACACTCTCCAAGGGAGATATCAGTACACTGACTGGTGTCTCTCAGTCCCTCTCTCACAGGGAGATATCAGTACACTGACTGGTGTCTCTCAGTCCCTCTCTCCCAGGGACATATCAGTACACTGACTGGTTTTTCTCAGTCCCTCTCTCTCAGGGAGATATCTGTACACTGACTGCTGTCTCTCAGTCCCTCTCTCTCAGGGAGATATCTGTCCACTGACTGGTGTCTCACAGTCCCTCTCTCTCAGGGAGATATCTGTACACTGACAGGTGTCTCTCAGTCCCACTCTCTCAGGGTGATATCTGTACACTGACAGGTGTCTCTCAGTCCCACTCTCTCAGGGTGATATCTGTACACTGACTGGTGTCTCTCAGTCCCTCTCTCTCAGGGTGATATCTGTACACTGACTGGTGTCTCTCAGTCCCTCTCTCTCTCAGGGAGATATCTGTGCTCTGACTGGTGTCTCTCAGTCCCTCTCTCTCAGGGAGATGTCTGTACACTGACAGGTGTCTCTCAGACCCACTCTCTCAGTGAGATATCTGTACACTGACAGGTGTCTCTCAGACCCACTCTCTCAGGGAGATATCTGTACACTGACAGGTGTCTCTCAGTCCATCTGTCGCAGGGAGATATCTGTGCACTGACTGGTGTCTCACAGTCCCTCTCACTCAGGGAGATATCTGTACACTGACAGGTGTCTCTCAGTCCCCCTCTCTCAGGGTGATATCTGTACACTGACTGGTGTCTGTCAGTCCCTCTGTCGCAGGGAGATATCTGTACACTGACAGGTGTCTCTCAGTCCCTCTGTCGCAGGGAGATATCTGTGCACTGACTGGTGTCTCACAGTCCCTCTCACTCAGGGAGATATCTGTACACTGACAGGTGTCTCTCAGTCCCCCTCTCTCAGCGAGATATCTGTACACTGACTGGTGTCTCTCAGTCCCTTCTCTTTCAGTGTGATATCTGTAAACTGACTGGTGTCTCTCACTCACTCTCTCTCAGGCTGATATCTGTCCACTGACTGGTGTCTCACAGTCCCTCTCTCTCAGGGAGATATCTGTACACTGACAGGTGTCTCTCAGTCCCACTCTCTCATGGTGATATCTGTACACTGACTGGTGTCTCTCAGTCCCACTCTCTCAGGGTGATATATGTACACTGACTGGTGTCTCTCAGTCCCTCTCTCTCTCAGGGAGATATCTGTGCTCTGACTGGTGTCTCTCAGTCCCTCTCTCTCAGGGAGATATCTGTACACTGACAGGCGTCTCTCACACCCACCTTCTCAGGGAGATATCTGTACACTGACTGGTGTCTCTCAGTCCCTCTCTCCAAGGGACATATCAGTACACTGACTGGTGTCTCTCAGTCCCTCTCTCTCAGGGTGATATCTGTACACTGACTGGTGTCTCTCAGTCCCTCTCTCTCAGGGAGATATCAGTACACTGACAGGTGTCTCTCAGTCCCTCTCTCACAGGGAGATATCAGTACACTGACTGGTGTCTCTCATTCCCTCTCTCTCAGGGAGATATCTGTACTCTGACTGGTGTCTCACAGTCCCTCTCTCTCAGGGAGATATCTGTGCACTGACAGGTGTCTCTCAGTCCCACTCTCTCAGGGTGATATCTGGACACTGACTGGTGTCTCTCAGTCCCACTCTCTCAGGGTGATATCTGTACACTGACTGGTGTCTCTCAGTCCCTCTATCTCTCAGGGAGATATCTGTGCTCTGACTGGTGTCTCTCAGTCCCTCTCTCTCAGGGAGATATCCGTACACTGAGAGGCGTCTCTCACACCCACTCTCTCGGGGAGATATCTGTACACTGACTGGTGTCTCTCAGTCCCTCTCTCTCAGGGAGATATCTGTACACTGACAGGCGTCTCTCACACCCACTCTCTCAGGGAGATATCTGTACACTGACTGGTGTCTCTCAGTCCCTCTCTCTCAGGGAGATATCTGTACACTGACTGGTGTCTCTCATTCCCTCTCTCTCAGGGAGATATCTGTACACTGACTGCTGTCTCTCAGTCCCTCTCTCCAAGGGACATATCAGTACACTGACTGGTGTCTCTCAGTCCCTCTCTCTCAGGGTGATATCTGTACACTGACTGGTGTCTGTCAGTCCCTCTGTCGCAGGGAGATATCTGTGCACTGACTGGTGTCTCACAGTCCCTCTCTCTCAGGGAGATATCTGTGCACTGACAGGTGTCTCTCAGTCCCACTCTCTCAGGGTGATATTTGGACACTGACTGGTGTCTCTCAGTCCCACTCTCTCAGGGTGATATCTGTACACTGACTGGTGTCTCTCAGTCCCTCTATCTCTCAGGGAGATATCTGTGCTCTGACTGGTGTCTCTCAGTCCCTCTCTCTCAGGGAGATATCTGTACACTGACAGGCGTCTCTCACACCCACTCTCTCGGGGAGATATCTGTACACTGACTGGTGTCTCTCAGTCCCTCTCTCTCAGGGAGATATCTGTACACTGACAGGCGTCTCTCACACCCACTCTCTCAGGGAGATATCTGTACACTGACTGGTGTCTCTCAGTCCCTCTCTCTCAGGGAGATATCTGTACACTGACTGGTGTCTCTCATTCCCTCTCTCTCAGGGAGATATCTGTACTCTGACTGCTGTCTCTCAGTCCCTCTCTCCAAGGGACATATCAGTACACTGACTGGTGTCTCTCAGTCCCTCTCTCTCAGGGTGATATCTGTACACTGACTGGTGTCTGTCAGTCCCTCTGTCGCAGGGAGATATCTGTGCACTGACTGGTGTCTCACAGTCCCTCTCTCTCAGGGAGATATCTGTGCACTGACAGGTGTCTCTCAGTCCCACTCTCTCAGGGTGATATTTGTGCTCTGACTGGTGTCTCTCAGTTCCTCTCTCTCAGGGAGATATCTGTACACTGACAGGTGTCTCTCAGACCCACTCTTTCAGGGAGATATCTGTACACTGACTGGTGTCTCTCAGTCCCTCTCTCACAGGGAGATATCAGTACACGGACTGGTGTCTCTCAGTCCCTCTCTCCCAGGGACATATCAGTACACTGACTGGTTTCTCTCAGTCCCTCTCTCTCAGGGAGATATCTGTACACTGACTGGTGTCTCTAAGTCCCTCTCTCTCAGGGAGATATCTGTACACTGACTGGTGTCTCCAGTCCCTCTCTCCCAGGGGCAGATCAGTACACTGACAGGTCTCTCTCAGTCCCCCTCTCTCAGGTTGATATCTGTACACTGACTGGTGTCTCTCAGTCCCTCTGTCGCAGGGAGATATCTGTGCACTGACTGGTGTCTCACAGTCCCTCTCTCTCAGGGAGATATCTGTGCACTGACAGGTGTCTCTCTGTCCCACTCTCTCAGGGTGATATCTGTACACTGACAGGTGTCTCACAGTCCCTCTCTCTCAGGGTGATATCTGTACACTGACAGGTGTCTCTCAGTCCCACTCTCTCATGGTGATATCTGTACACTGACTGGTGTCTCTCAGTCCCTCTCTCTCAGGGTGATATCTGTACACTGACTGGTGTCTCTCAGTCCCTCTCTCTCAGGGTGATATCTGTACAGTGACTGGTGTCTCTCAGTCCCTCTCTCTCTCAGGGAGATATCTGTGCTCTGACTGGTGTCTCTCAGTCCCTCTCTCTCAGGGAGATATCTGTACACGGACTGGTGTCTCTCACTCCCTCTCTCCAAGGGACATATCTGTACACTGACAGGTGTCTCTCAGACCCACTCTCTCAGGGAGATATCTGTACACTGACTGGTGTCTCTCACTCCCTCTCTCCAAGGGACATATCTGTACACTGACTGGTGTCTCTCACTCCCTCTCTCCAAGGGACATATCTGTACACTGACTGGTGTCTCTCAGTCCCTCTCTCTCAGGGAGATATCAGTACACTGAATGGTGTCTCTCAGTCCCTCTCTCACAGGGAGATATCAGTACACTGACTGGTGTCTCTCAGTCCCTCTCTCTCAGGGAGATATCAGTACACTGACTGGTGTCTCTCAGTCCCTCTCTCTCAGGGTGATATCTGTACACTGACTGGTGTCTCTCAGTCCCTCTGTCGCAGGGAGATATCTGTACACTGACTGGTGTCTCTCAGTCCCTCTGTCGCAGGGAGATATCTGTGCACTGACTGGTGTCTCTCAGTCCCACTCTCTCAGGGTGATATCTGGACTCTGACTGGTGTCTCTCAGTTCCTCTCTGTCTCAGGGAGATATCTGTGCTCTGACTGGTGTCTCTCAGTTCCTCTCTCTCAGGGAGATATCTGCACACGGACAGGTGTCTCTCAGACCCACTCTCTCAGGGAGATATCTGTACACAGACTGGTGTCTCTCAGTCCCTCTCTCAGGGAGATAACTGTACACTTACAGGTGTCGCTCAGACCCACTCTCTCAGGGAGATATCTGTACACTGACTGGTGTCTCTCAGTTCCTCTCTCTCAGGGAGATATCTGTACACTGACAGGTGTCTCTCAGACACACTCTCCAAGGGAGATATCAGTACACTGACTGGTGTCTCTCAGTCCCTCTCTCACAGGGAGATATCAGTACACTGACTGGTGTCTCTCAGTCCCTCTCTCCCAGGGACATATCAGTACACTGACTGGTTTTTCTCAGTCCCTCTCTCTCAGGGAGATATCTGTACACTGACTGCTGTCTCTCAGTCCCTCTCTCTCAGGGAGATATCTGTCCACTGACTGGTGTCTCTCAGTCCCTCTCTCACAGGGAGATATCAGTACACTGACTGGTGTCTCTCAGTCCCTCTCTCCCAGGGACATATCAGTACACTGACTGGTTTTTCTCAGTCCCTCTCTCTCAGGGAGATATCTGTACACTGACAGGTGTCTTTCAGTCCCACTCTCTCAGGGTGATATCTGTACACTGACAGGTGTCTCTCAGTCCCACTCTCTCAGGGTGATATCTGTACACTGACTGGTGTCTCTCAGTCCCTCTCTCTCAGGGTGATATCTGTACACTGACTGGTGTCTCTCAGTCCCTCTCTCTCTCAGGGAGATATCTGTGCTCTGACTGGTGTCTCTCAGTCCCTCTCTCTCAGGGAGATGTCTGTACACTGACAGGTGTCTCTCAGACCCACTCTCTCAGTGAGATATCTGTACACTGACAGGTGTCTCTCAGACCCACTCTCTCAGGGAGATATCTGTACACTGACAGGTGTCTCTCAGTCCCTCTGTCGCAGGGAGATATCTGTGCACTGACTGGTGTCTCACAGTCCCTCTCACTCAGGGAGATATCTGTACACTGACAGGTGTCTCTCAGTCCCCCTCTCTCAGGGTGATATCTGTACACTGACTGGGGTCTGTCAGTCCCTCTGTCGCAGGGAGATATCTGTGCACTGACTGGTGTCTCACAGTCCCTCTCTCTCAGGGAGATATCTGTGCACTGACAGGTGTCTCTCAGTCCCACTCTCTCAGGGTGATATCTGGACACTGACTGGTGTCTCTCAGTCCCTCTCTCTCTCAGGGAGATATCTGTGCTCTGACTGGTGTCTCTCAGTTCCTCTCTCTCAGGGAGATATCTGTACACTGACAGGTGTCTCTCAGACCCACTCTTTCAGGGAGATATCTGTACACTGACTGGTGTCTCTCAGTCCCTCTCTCACAGGGAGATATCAGTACACTGACTGGTGTCTCTCAGTCCCTCTCTCCCAGGGACATATCAGTACACTGACTGGTTTCTCTCAGTCCCTCTCTCTCAGGGAGATATCGGTACACTGACTGGTGTCTCTAAGTCCCTCTCTCTCAGGGAGATATCTGTACACTGACTGGTGTCTCCAGTCCCTCTCTCCCAGGGGCAGATCAGTACACTGACAGGTGTCTCTCAGTCCCCCTCTCTCAGCGTGATATCTGTACACTGACTGGTGTCTCTCAGTCCCACTCTCTCAGGGTGATATCTGGACACTGACTGGTGTCTCTCAGTCCCTCTCTCTCTCAGGGAGATATCTGTGCTCTGACTGGTGTCTCTCAGTCCCTCTCTCTCAGGGAGATATCTGTACACTGACAGGTGTTTCTCAGACCCACTCTCTCAGGGAGATATCTGTGCACTGACAGGTGTCTCTCAGTCCCACTCTCTCAGGGTGATATTTGTGCTCTGACTGGTGTCTCTCAGTTCCTCTCTCTCAGGGAGATATCTGTACACTGACAGGTGTCTCTCAGACCCACTCTTTCAGGGAGATATCTGTACACTGACTGGTGTCTCTCAGTCCCTCTCTCACAGGGAGATATCAGTACACTGACTGGTGTCTCTCAGTCCCTCTCTCCCAGGGACATATCAGTACACTGACTGGTTTCTCTCAGTCCCTCTCTCTCAGGGAGATATCTGTACACTGACTGGTGTCTCTAAGTCCCTCTCTCTCAGGGAGATATCTGTACACTGACTGGTGTCTCCAGTCCCTCTCTCCCAGGGGCAGATCAGTACACTGACAGGTGTCTCTCAGTCCCCCTCTCTCAGGGTGATATCTGTACACTGACTGGTGTCTCTCAGTCCCACTCTCTCAGGGTGATATCTGTACACTGACTGGTGTCTCTCAGTCCCTCTCTCTCTCAGGGAGATATCTGTGCTCTGACTGGTGTCTCTCAGTCCCTCTCTCTCAGGGAGATATCTGTACACTGACAGGTGTTTCTCAGACCCACTCTCTCAGGGAGATATCTGTGCACTGACAGGTGTCTCTCAGTCCCACTCTCTCAGGGTGATATTTGTGCTCTGACTGGTGTCTCTCAGTTCCTCTCTCTCAGGGAGATATCTGTACACTGACAGGTGTCTCTCAGACCCACTCTTTCAGGGAGATATCTGTACACTGACTGGTGTCTCTCAGTCCCTCTCTCACAGGGAGATATCAGTACACTGACTGGTGTCTCTCAGTCCCTCTCTCCCAGGGACATATCAGTACACTGAGTGGTTTCTCTCAGTCCCTCTCTCTCAGGGAGATATCTGTACACTGACTGGTGTCTCTAAGTCACTCTCTCTCAGGGAGATATCTGTACACTGACTGGTGTCTCCAGTCCCTCTCTCCCAGGGGCAGATCAGTACAATGACAGGTCTCTCTCAGTCCCCCTCTCTCAGGTTGATATCTGTACACTGACTGGTGTCTCTCAGTCCCTCTGTCGCAGGGAGATATCTGTGCACTGACTGGTGTCTCACAGTCCCTCTCTCTCAGGGAGATATCTGTGCACTGACAGGTGTCTCTCAGTCCCACTCTCTCAGGGTGATATCTGTACACTGACAGGTGTCTCACAGTCCCTCTCTCTCAGGGTGATATCTGTACACTGACAGGTGTCTCTCAGTCCCACTCTCTCATGGTGATATCTGTACACTGACTGGTGTCTCTCAGTCCCTCTCTCTCAGGGTGATATCTGTACACTGACTGGTGTCTCTCAGTCCCTCTCTCTCAGGGAGATATCTGTACACTGACTGGTGTCTCTCAGTCCCTCTCTCTCAGGGTGATATCTGTACACTGACTGGTGTCTCTCAGTCCCTCTCTCTCTCAGGGAGATATCTGTGCTCTGACTGGTGTCTCTCAGTCCCTCTCTCTCAGGGAGATATCTGTACACTGACAGGTGTCTCTCAGACCCACTCTCTCAGGGAGATATCTGTACACTGACAGGTGTCTCTCAGACCCACTCTCACAGGGAGATATCTGTACACTGACAGGTGTCTCTCAGTCCCTCTGTCGCAGGGAGATATCTGTGCACTGACTGGTGTCTCACAGTCCCTCTCTCTCAGGGAGATATCTGTACACTGACAGGTGTCTCTCAGTCCCCCTCTCTCAGGGTGATATCTGTACACTGACTGGTGTCTGTCAGTCCCTCTGTCGCAGGGAGATATCTGTGCACTGACTGGTGTCTCACAGTCCCTCTCTCTCAGGGAGATATCTGTGCACTGACAGGTGTCTCTCAGTCCCACTCTCTCAGGGTGATATCTGGACACTGACTGGTGTCTCTCAGTCCCTCTCTCTCTCAGGGAAGATATCTGTGCTCTGACTGGTGTCTCTCAGTTCCTCTCTCTCAGGGAGATATCTGTACACTGACAGGTGTCTCTCAGACCCACTCTTTCAGGGAGATATCTGTACACTGACTGGTGTCTCTCAGTCCCTCTCTCACAGGGAGATATCAGTACACTGACTGGTGTCTCTCAGTCCCTCTCTCCCAGGGACATATCAGTACACTGACTGGTTTCTCTCAGTCCCTCTCTCTCAGGGAGATATCTGTACACTGACTGGTGTCTCTAAGTCCCTCTCTCTCAGGGAGATATCTGTACACTGACTGGTGTCTCCAGTCCCTCTCTCCCAGGGGCAGATCAGTACACTGACAGGTGTCTCTCAGTCCCCCTCTCTCAGGGTGATATCTGTACACTGACTGGTGTCTCTCAGTCCCACTCTCTCAGGGTGATATCTGGACACTGACTGGTGTCTCTCAGTCCCTCTCTCTCTCAGGGAGATATCTGTGCTCTGACTGGTGTCTCTCAGTCCCTCTCTCTCAGGGAGATATCTGTACACTGACAGGTGTTTCTCAGACCCACTCTCTCAGGGAGATATCTGTACACTGACTGGTGTCTCTCAGTCCCTCTCTCCAAGGGACATATCAGTACACTGACTGGTGTCTCTCAGTCCCTCTCTCTCAGGGTGATATCTGTACACTCACTTGTGTCTCTCAGTCCCTCTCTCCAAGGGACATATCAGTACACTGACTGGTGTCTATCATTCCCACTCTCTCAGGGAGATATCTGTACACTGACTGGTGTCTCTCAGTCCCTTCTCTTTCAGTGTGATATCTGTAAACTGACTGGTGTCTTTCACTCACTCTCTCTCAGGCTGATATCTGTCCACTGACTGGTGTCTCACAGTCCCTCTCTCTCAGGGAGATATCTGTACACTGACAGGTGTCTCTCAGTCCCACTCTCTCATGGTGATATCTGTACACTGACTGGTGTCTCTCAGTCCCACTCTCTCAGGGTGATATCTGTACAATGACTGGTGTCTCTCAGTCCCTCTCTCTCTCAGGGAGATATCTGTGCTCTGACTGGTGTCTCTCAGTCCCTCTCTCTCAGGGAGATATCTGTACACTGACAGGCGTCTCTCACACCCACTCTCTCAGGGAGATATCTGTACACTGACTGGTGTCTCTCAGTCCCTCTCTCCAAGGGACATATCAGTACACTGACTGGTGTCTCTCAGTCTCTCTCTCTCAGGGTGATATCTGTACACTGACTGGTGTCTCTCAGTCCCTCTCTCTCAGGGAGATATCAGTACACTGACAGGTGTCTCTCAGTCCCTCTCTCACAGGGAGATATCAGTACACTGACTGGTGTCTCTCATTCCCTCTCTCTCAGGGAGATATCTGTACTCTGACTGCTGTCTCTCAGTCCCTCTCTCCAAGGGACATATCAGTACACTGACTGGTGTCTCTCAGTCCCTCTCTCTCAGGGTGATATCTGTACACTGACTGGTGTCTGTCAGTCCCTCTGTCGTAGGGAGATATCTGTGCACTGACTGGTGTCTCACAGTCCCTCTCTCTCAGGGAGATATCTGTGCACTGACAGGTGTCTCTCAGTCCCACTCTCTCAGGGTGATATCTGGACACTGACTGGTGTCTCTCAGTCCCTCTCTCTCAGGGAGCTATCTGTACACTGACTGGTGTCTCCAGTCCCTCTCTCCCAGGGGCAGATCAGTACACTAACAGGTGTCTCTCAGTCCCCCTCTCTCAGGGTGATGTCTGTACACTGACTGGTGTCTCTCAGTCCCACTCTCTCAGGGTGATATCTGTACACTGACTGGTGTCTCTCAGTCCCTCTCTCTCTCAGGGAGATATCTGTGCTCTGACTGGTGTCTCTCAGTCCCTCTCTCTCAGGGAGATATCTGTACACTGACAGGGGTTTCTCAGACCCACTCTCTCAGGGAGATATCTGTACACTGACTGGTGTCTCTCAGTCCCTCTCTCCAAGGGACATATCAGTACACTGACTGGTGTCTCTCAGTCCCTCTCTCTCAGGGTGATATCTGTACACTCACTTGTGTCTCTCAGTCCCTCTCTCCAAGGGACATATCAGTACACTGACTGGTGTCTCTCATTCCCACTCTCTCAGGGAGATATCTGTACACTGACTGGTGTCTCTCAGTCCCTTCTCTTTCAGTGTGATATCTGTAAACTGACTGGTGTCTCTCACTCACTCTCTCTCAGGCTGATATCTGTCCACTGACTGGTGTCTCACAGTCCCTCTCTCTCAGGGAGATATCTGTACACTGACAGGTGTCTCTCAGTCCCACTCTCTCATGGTGATATCTGTACACTGACTGGTGTCTCTCAGTCCCACTCTCTCAGGGTGATATCTGTACACTGACTGGTGTCTCTCAGTCCCTCTCTCTCTCAGGGAGATATCTGTGCTCTGACTGGTGTCTCTCAGTCCCTCTCTCTCAGGGAGATATCTGTACACTGACAGGCGTCTCTCACACCCACTCTCTCAGGGAGATATCTGTACACTGACTGGTGTCTCTCAGTCCCTCTCTCCAAGGGACATATCAGTACACTGACTGGTGTCTCTCAGTCCCTCTCTCTCAGGGTGATATCTGTACACTGACTGGTGTCTCTCAGTCCCTCTCTCTCAGGGAGATATCAGTACACTGACAGGTGTCTCTCAGTCCCTCTCTCACAGGGAGATATCAGTACACTGACTGGTGTCTCTCATTCCCTCTCTCTCAGGGAGATATCTGTACTCTGACTGCTGTCTCTCAGTCCCTCTCTCCAAGGGACATATCAGTACACTGACTGGTGTCTCTCAGTCCCTCTCTCTCAGGGTGATATCTGTACACTGACTGGTGTCTGTCAGTCCCTCTGTCGCAGGGAGATATCTGTGCACTGACTGGTGTCTCACAGTCCCTCTCTCTCACGGAGATATCTGTGCACTGACAGGTGTCTCTCAGTCCCACTCTCTCAGGGTGATATCTGGACACTGACTGGTGTCTCTCAGTCCCTCTCTCTCAAGGAGATATCTGTACACTGACTTGTGTCTCTCAGTCCCTCTCTCTCTCAGGGAGATATCTGTGCTCTGACTGGTGTCTCTCAGTCCCTCTCTCTCAGGGAGATATCTGGACACTGACAGGCGTCTCTCACACCCACTCTCTCAGGGAGATATCTGTACACTGACTGGTGTCTCTCAGTCCCTCTCTCCAAGGGACATATCAGTACACTGACTGGTGTCTCTCAGTCCCTCTCTCTCAGGGTGATATCTGTCCACTGACTGGTGTCTCTCAGTCCCTCTCTCTCAGGGAGATATCAGTACACTGACTGGTGTCTCTCATTCCCTCTCTCTCAGGGAGATATCTGTACTCTGACTGCTGTCTCTCAGTCCCTCTCTCCAAGGGACATATCTGTACACTGACTGGTGTCTCTCAGTCCCTCTCTCTCAGGGTGATATCTGTACACTGACTGGTGTCTGTCAGTCCCTCTGTCACAGGGAGATATCTGTGCACTGACTGGTGTCTCACAGTCCCTCTCTCTCAGGGAGATATCTGTGCACTGACTGGTGTCTCTCAGTCCCACTCTCTCAGGGTGATATCTGGACACTGACTGGTGTCTCTCAGTCCCTCTCTCTCAGGGAGATATCTGTACACTGACTGGTGTCTCTCAGTCCCACTCTCTCAGGGTGATATCTGTACACTGACTGGTGTCTCTCAGTCCCTCTCTCTCTCAGGGAGATATCTGTACACTGACTGGTGTCTCTCAGTCCCACTCTCTCAGGGTGATATCTGTACTCTGACTGGTGTCTCTCAGTCCCTCTCTCTCAGGGAGATATCTGTACACTGACAGGCGTCTCTCACACCCACTCTCTCAGGGAGATATCTGTACTCTGACTGGTGTCTCTCAGTCCCTCTCTCTCTCAGGGAGATATCTGTACACTGACTGGTGTCTCTCAGTCCCTCTCTCTCAGGGTGATATCTGTACACTGACTGGTTTCTCAGTCCCTCTCTCTCAGGGTGATATCTGTACACTGACTGGTGTCTCTCAGTCCCTCTCTCTGAGTGATATCTGTACACTGAATGGTGTCTCTCAGTCCCTCTCTCTCAGGGAGATATCTGTACTCTGACTGCTGTCTCTCAGTCCCTCTCTCTCAGGGTGATATCTGTACACTGACTGGTGTCTCTCATTCCCTCTCTCTCAGGGTGATATCTGTACACTGACTGGTGTCTGTCAGTCCCTCTGTCGCAGGGAGATATCTGTGCACTGACTGGTGTCTCACAGTCCCTCTCTCTGAGGGAGATATCTGTGCACTGACAGGTGTCTCTCAGTCCCACTCTCTCAGGGTGATATCTGGACACTGACTGGTGTCTCTCAGTCCCTCTCTCTCAGGGTCATATCTGTACACTGACTGGTCTCTCTCAGTCCCTCTCTCCCAGGGTGATATCTGTACACTGACTGGTGTCTCTCAGTCCCTCTCTCTCAGTGCGATATCTGTACACTGACTGGTGTCTCTCAGTCCCTCTCTCCCAGGGACATATCAGTACACTGACTGGTGTCTCTAAGTCCCTCTCTCTCAGGGTGATATCTGTACACTGACTGGTGTCTCTCAGTCCCTCTCTCTCAGGGAGATATCAGTACACTGACTGGTGTCTCTCAGACCCTCTGTCGCAGGGAGATATCTGTACACTAACTGGTGTCTCTCAGTCACTCTCTCTCAGGGTGATATCTGTACACTGACTGGTGTCTCTCAGTCCCTCTCTCTCAGGGAGATATCTGTACACTGACTGGTGTCTCTCAGTCCCTCTCTCTCAGGGTGATATCTGTACACTGACTGGTGTCTCTCAGTCCCTCTCTCTCTCAGGGAGATATCTGTGCTCTGACTGGTGTCTCTCAGTCCCTCTCTCTCAGGGAGATATCTGTACACTGACAGGTGTCTCTCAGACCCACTCTCTCAGGGAGATATCTGTACACTGACAGGTGTCTCTCTGACCCACTCTCACAGGGAGATATCTGTACACTGACAGGTGTCTCTCAGTCCCTCTGTCGCAGGGAGATATCTGTGCACTGACTGGTGTCTCACAGTCCCTCTCTCTCAGGGAGATATCTGTACACTGACAGGTGTCTCTCAGTCCCCCTCTCTCAGGGTGATATCTGTACACTGACTGGTGTCTGTCAGTCCCTCTGTCGCAGGGAGATATCTGTGCACTGACTGGTGTCTCACAGTCCCTCTCTCTCAGGGAGATATCTGTGCACTGACAGGTGTCTCTCAGTCCCACTCTCTCAGGGTGATATCTGGACACTGACTGGTGTCTCTCAGTCCCTCTCTCTCTCAGGGAAGATATCTGTGCTCTGACTGGTGTCTCTCAGTTCCTCTCTCTCAGGGAGATATCTGTACACTGACAGGTGTCTCTCAGACCCACTCTTTCAGGGAGATATCTGTACACTGACTGGTGTCTCTCAGTCCCTCTCTCACAGGGAGATATCAGTACACTGACTGGTGTCTCTCAGTCCCTCTCTCCCACGGACATATCAGTACACTGACTGGTTTCTCTCAGTCCCTCTCTCTCAGGGAGATATCTGTACACTGACTGGTGTCTCTAAGTCCCTCTCTCTCAGGGAGATATCTGTACACTGACTGGTGTCTCCAGTCCCTCTCTCCCAGGGGCAGATCAGTACACTGACAGGTGTCTCTCAGTCCCCCTCTCTCAGGGTGATATCTGTACACTGACTGGTGTCTCTCAGTCCCACTCTCTCAGGGTGATATCTGGACACTGACTGGTGTCTCTCAGTCCCTCTCTCTCTCAGGGAGATATCTGTGCTCTGACTGGTGTCTCTCAGTCCCTCTCTCTCAGGGAGATATCTGTACACTGACAGGTGTTTCTCAGACCCACTCTCTCAGGGAGATATCTGTACACTGACTGGTGTCTCTCAGTCCCTCTCTCCAAGGGACATATCAGTACACTGACTGGTGTCTCTCAGTCCCTCTCTCTCAGGGTGATATCTGTACACTCACTTGTGTCTCTCAGTCCCTCTCTCCAAGGGACATATCAGTACACTGACTGGTGTCTCTCATTCCCACTCTCTCAGGGAGATATCTGTACACTGACTGGTGTCTCTCAGTCCCTTCTCTTTCAGTGTGATATCTGTAAACTGACTGGTGTCTTTCACTCACTCTCTCTCAGGCTGATATCTGTCCACTGACTGGTGTCTCACAGTCCCTCTCTCTCAGGGAGATATCTGTACACTGACAGGTGTCTCTCAGTCCCACTCTCTCATGGTGATATCTGTACACTGACTGGTGTCTCTCAGTCCCACTCTCTCAGGGTGATATCTGTACAATGACTGGTGTCTCTCAGTCCCTCTCTCTCTCAGGGAGATATCTGTGCTCTGACTGGTGTCTCTCAGTCCCTCTCTCTCAGGGAGATATCTGTACACTGACAGGCGTCTCTCACACCCACTCTCTCAGGGAGATATCTGTACACTGACTGGTGTCTCTCAGTCCCTCTCTCCAAGGGACATATCAGTACACTGACTGGTGTCTCTCAGTCTCTCTCTCTCAGGGTGATATCTGTACACTGACTGGTGTCTCTCAGTCCCTCTCTCTCAGGGAGATATCAGTACACTGACAGGTGTCTCTCAGTCCCTCTCTCACAGGGAGATATCAGTACACTGACTGGTGTCTCTCATTCCCTCTCTCTCAGGGAGATATCTGTACTCTGACTGCTGTCTCTCAGTCCCTCTCTCCAAGGGACATATCAGTACACTGACTGGTGTCTCTCAGTCCCTCTCTCTCAGGGTGATATCTGTACACTGACTGGTGTCTGTCAGTCCCTCTGTCGCAGGGAGATATCTGTGCACTGACAGGTGTCTCTCAGTCCCACTCTCTCAGGGTGATATCTGGACACTGACTGGTGTCTCTCAGTCCCTCTCTCTCAGGGAGCTATCTGTACACTGACTGGTGTCTCCAGTCCCTCTCTCCCAGGGGCAGATCAGTACACTAACAGGTGTCTCTCAGTCCCCCTCTCTCAGGGTGATGTCTGTACACTGACTGGTGTCTCTCAGTCCCACTCTCTCAGGGTGATATCTGTACACTGACTGGTGTCTCTCAGTCCCTCTCTCTCTCAGGGAGATATCTGTGCTCTGACTGGTGTCTCTCAGTCCCTCTCTCTCAGGGAGATATCTGTACACTGACAGGGGTTTCTCAGACCCACTCTCTCAGGGAGATATCTGTACACTGACTGGTGTCTCTCAGTCCCTCTCTCCAAGGGACATATCAGTACACTGACTGGTGTCTCTCAGTCCCTCTCTCTCAGGGTGATATCTGTACACTCACTTGTGTCTCTCAGTCCCTCTCTCCAAGGGACATATCAGTACACTGACTGGTGTCTCTCATTCCCACTCTCTCAGGGAGATATCTGTACACTGACTGGTGTCTCTCAGTCCCTTCTCTTTCAGGGTGATATCTGGACACTGACTGGTGTCTCTCAGTCCCTCTCTCTCAGGGAGATATCTGTACACTAACTGGTGTCTCTCAGTCCCACTCTCTCAGGGTGATATCTGTACACTGACTGGTGTCTCTCAGTCCCTCTCTCTCTCAGGGAGATATCTGTACACTGACTGGTGTCTCTCAGTCCCACTCTCTCAGGGTGATATCTGTACTCTGACTGGTGTCTCTCAGTCCCTCTCTCTCAGGGAGATATCTGTACACTGACAGGCGTCTCTCACACCCACTCTCTCAGGGAGATATCTGTACTCTGACTGGTGTCTCTCAGTCCCTCTCTCTCTCAGGGAGATATCTGTACACTGACTGGTGTCTCTCAGTCCCTCTCTCTCAGGGTGATATCTGTACACTGACTGGTTTCTCTCAGTCCCTCTCTCTCAGGGTGATATCTGTACACTGACTGGTGTCTCTCAGTCCCTCTCTCTGAGTGATATCTGTACACTGAATGGTGTCTCTCAGTCCCTCTCTCTCAGGGAGATATCTGTACTCTGACTGCTGTCTCTCAGTCCCTCTCTCTCAGGGTGATATCTGTACACTGACTGGTGTCTCTCATTCCCTCTCTCTCAGGGTGATATCTGTACACTGACTGGTGTCTGTCAGTCCCTCTGTCGCAGGGAGATATCTGTGCACTGACTGGTGTCTCACAGTCCCTCTCTCTGAGGGAGATATCTGTGCACTGACAGGTGTCTCTCAGTCCCACTCTCTCAGGGTGATATCTGGACACTGACTGGTGTCTCTCAGTCCCTCTCTCTCAGGGTCATATCTGTACACTGACTGGTCTCTCTCAGTCCCTCTCTCCCAGGGTGATATCTGTACACTGACTGGTGTCTCTCAGTCCCTCTCTCTCAGTGCGATATCTGTACACTGACTGGTGTCTCTCAGTCCCTCTCTCCCAGGGACATATCAGTACACTGACTGGTGTCTCTAAGTCCCTCTCTCTCAGGGTGATATCTGTACACTGACTGGTGTCTCTCAGTCCCTCTCTCTCAGGGAGATATCAGTACACTGACTGGTGTCTCTCAGACCCTCTGCCGCAGGGAGATATCTGTACACTAACTGGTGTCTCTCAGTCACTCTCTCTCAGGGTGATATCTGTACACTGACTGGTGTCTCTCAGTCCCCACTCTCTCAGGGTGATATCTGTACACGACCTGGTGTCTCTCAGTCCCTCTCTCTCAGGGAGATATCTGTACACTGACTGGTGTCTCTCAGTCCCTCTCTCTCAGGGAGATATCTGTACACTAACTGGTGTCTCTCAGTCACTCTCTCTCAGGGTGATATCTGTACACTGACTGGTGTCTCTCAGTCCCCACTCTCTCAGGGTGATATCTGTACACGACCTGGTGTCTCTCAGTCCCTCTCTCAGGGAGATATCTGTACACTGACTGGTGTCTCTCCGTCCCTCTCTCTCAGGGAGTTATCTGTACACTGACTGGTGTCTCTCCGTCCCTCTCTCTCAGGAAGATATCTCCACACGGACTGGTGTCTCTCAGTCCCTCTCTCTCAGGAAGATATCTGTACACGGACTGGTGTCTCTCAGTCCCTCTCTCTCAGGGAGATATCTTACACTGACTGGTGTCTCTCAGTCCCTCTCTCTCAGGGAGATATCTGTACACGGACTGGTGTCTCTCAGTCCCTCTCTCTCAGGGAGATATCTGTACACTGTCTGGTGTCTCTCAGTCCCTCTGTCGCAGGGAGCTATCTGTACACTGACTGGTGTCTCTCAGTCCCTCTCTCTCAGGGAGATATCTGTTCACTGACTGGTGACTCTCAGTCCCTCTGTCGCAGGGAGATATCTGTACACTGACTGGTGTCTCTCCGTCCCTCTCTCTCAGGAAGATATCTCCACACGGACTGGTGTCTCTCAGTCCCTCTCTCTCAGGAAGATATCAGTACACGGACTGGTGTCTCTCAGTCCCTCTCTCTCAGGGAGATATCTTACACTGACTGGTGTCTCTCAGTCCCTCTCTCTCAGGGAGATATCTGTAAACTGACTGGTGTCTCTCAGCCCCTCTCTCTCAGGGAGATATCTGTACACTGACTGGTGTCTCTCAGTCCCTCTCTCTCAGGGAGATATCTGTACACTGTCTGGTGTCTCTCAGTCCCTCTGTCGCAGGGAGATATCTGTACACTGACTGGTGTCTCTCCGTCCCTCTCTCTCAGGAAGATATCTCTACACGGACTGGTGTCTCTCAGTCCCTCTCTCTCAGGAAGATATCTGTACACGGACTGGTGTCTCTCAGTCTCTCTCTCTCAGGGAGTTATCTGTACTCTGACTGCTGTCTCTCAGTCCCTCCCTCTCAAGGTGATATCTGGACACTGACTGGTGTCTCAGTCCCTGTCTCTCAGGGAGATATCTGCACACTGACTGGTGCCTCTCAGTCCCTCTCTCTCAGGGAGATATCTGTACACTGACTGGTGTCTCTAAGTCCCTCTCTCTCAGGGAGATATCTGTACACTGACTGGTGTCTCCAGTCCCTCTCTCCCAGGGGCAGATCAGTACACTGACAGGTCTCTCTCAGTCCCCCTCTCTCAGGTTGATATCTGTACACTGACTGGTGACTCTCAGTCCCTCTGTCGCAGGGAGATATCTGTGCACTGACTGGTGTCTCACAGTCCCTCTCTCTCAGGGAGATATCTGTGCACTGACAGGTGTCTCTCAGTCCCACTCTCTCAGGGTGATATCTGTACACTGACAGGTGTCTCACAGTCCCTCTCTCTCAGGGTGATATCTGTACACTGACAGGTGTCTCTCAGTCCCACTCTCTCATGGTGATATCTGTACACTGACTGGTGTCTCTCAGTCCCTCTCTCTCAGGGTGATATCTGTACACTGACTGGTGTCTCTCAGTCCCTCTCTCTCAGGGTGATATCTGTACACTGACTGGTTTCTCTCAGTCCCTCTCTCTCTCAGGGAGATATCTGTGCTCTGACTGGTGTCTCTCAGTCCCTCTCTCTCAGGGAGATATCTGTACACGGACTGGTGTCTATCACTCCCTCTCTCCAAGGGACATATCTGTACACTGACAGGTATCTCTCAGACCCACTCTCTCAGGGAGATATCTGTACACTGACTGGTGTCTCTGACTCCCTCTCTCCAAGGGACATATCTGTACACTGACTGGTGTCTCTCACTCCCTCTCTCCAAGGGACATATCTGTACACTGACTGGTGTCTCTCAGACCCTCTCTCTCAGGGAGATATCAGTACACTGAATGGTGTCTCTCAGTCCCTCTCTCACAGGGAGATATCAGTACACTGACTGGTGTCTCTCAGTCCCTCTCTCTCAGGGAGATATCAGTACACTGACTGGTGTCTCTCAGTCCCTCACTCTCAGGGTGATATCTGTACACTGACTGGTGTCTCTCAGTCCCTCTGTCGCAGGGAGATATCTGTACACTGACTGGTGTCTCTCAGTCCCTCTGTCGCAGGGAGATATCTGTGCACTGACTGGTGTCTCTCAGTCCCACTCTCTCAGGGTGATATCTGGACTCTGACTGGTGTCTCTCAGTTCCTCTCTGTCTCAGGGAGATATCTGTGCTCTGACTGGTGTCTCTCAGTTCCTCTCTCTCAGGGAGATATCTGCACACTGACAGGTGTCTCTCAGACCCACTCTCTCAGGGAGATATCTGTACACAGACTGGTGTCTCTCAGTCCCTCTCTCAGGGAGATATCTGTACACTTACAGGTGTCGCTCAGACCCACTCTCTCAGCGAGATATCTGTACACTGACTGGTGTCTCTCAGTTCCTCTCTCTCAGGGAGATATCTGTACACTGACAGGTGTCTCTCAGACAAACTCTCCAAGGGAGATATCAGTACACTGACTGGTGTCTCTCAGTCCCTCTCTCACAGGGAGATATCAGTACACTGACTGGTGTCTCTCAGTCCCTCTCTCCCAGGGACATATCAGTACACTGACTGATTTTTCTCAGTCCCTCTCTCTCAGGGAGATATCTGTACACTGACTGCTGTCTCTCAGTCCCTCTCTCTCAGGGAGATATCTGTCCACTGACTGGTGTCTCACAGTCCCTCTCTCTCAGGGAGATATCTGTACACTGACAGGTGTCTCTCAGTCCCACTCTCTCAGGGTGATATCTGTACACTGACAGGTGTCTCTCAGTCCCACTCTCTCAGGGTGATATCTGTACACTGACTGGTGTCTCTCAGTCCCTCTCTCTCAGGGTGATATCTGTACACTGACTGGTGTCTCTCAGTCCCTCTCTCTCTCAGGGAGATATCTGTGCTCTGACTGGTGTCTCTCAGTCCCTCTCTCTCAGGGAGATATCTGTACACTGACAGGTGTCTCTCAGACCCACTCTCTCAGGGAGATATCTGTACACTGACAGGTGTCTCTCACACCCCCTCTCACAGGGAGATATCTGTACACTGACAGGTGTCTCTCAGTCCCTCTGTCGCAGGGAGATATCTGTGCACTGACTGGTGTCTCACAGTCCCTCTCTCTCAGGGAGATATCTGTACACTGACAGGTGTCTCTCAGTCCCCCTCTCTCAGGGTGATATCTGTACACTGACTGGTGTCTGTCAGTCCCTCTGTCGCAGGGAGATATCTGTGCACTGACTGGTGTCTCACAGTCCCTCTCTCTCAGGGAGATATCTGTGCACTGACAGGTGTCTCTCAGTCCCACTCTCTCAGGGTGATATCTGGACACTGACTGGTGTCTCTCAGTCCCTCTCTCTCTCAGGGAGATATCTGTGCTCTGACTGGTGTCTCTCAGTTCCTCTCTCTCAGGGAGATATCTGTACACTGACAGGTGTCTCTCAGAACCACTCTTTCAGGGAGATATCTGTACACTGACTGGTGTCTCTCAGTCCCTCTCTCACAGGGAGATATCAGTACACTGACTGGTGTCTCTCAGTCCCTCTCTCCCAGGGACATATCAGTACACTGACTGGTTTCTCTCAGTCCCTCTCTCTCAGGGAGATATCTGTACACTGACTGGTGTCTCTAAGTCCCTCTCTCTCAGGGAGATATCTGTACACTGACTGGTGTCTCCAGTCCCTCTCTCCCAGGGGCAGATCAGTACACTGACAGGTGTCTCTCAGTCCCCCTCTCTCAGGGTGATATCTGTACACTGACTGGTGTCTCTCAGTCCCACTCTCTCAGGGTGATATCTGGACACTGACTGGTGTCTCTCAGTCCCTCTCTCTCTCAGGGAGATATCTGTGCTCTGACTGGTGTCTCTCAGTCCCTCTCTCTCAGGGAGATATCTGTACACTGACAGGTGTTTCTCAGACCCACTCTCTCAGGGAGATATCTGTACACTGACTGGTGTCTCTCAGTCCCTCTCTCCAAGGGACATATCAGTACACTGACTGGTGTCTCTCAGTCCCTCTCTCTCAGGGTGATATCTGTACACTCACTTGTGTCTCTCAGTCCCTCTCTCCAAGGGACATATCAGTACACTGACTGGTGTCTCTCATTCCCACTCTCTCAGGGAGATATCTGTACACTGACTGGTGTCTCTCAGTCCCTTCTCTTTCAGTGTGATATCTGTAAACTGACTGGTGTCTCTCACTCACTCTCTCTCAGGCTGATATCTGTCCACTGACTGGTGTCTCACAGTCCCTCTCTCTCAGGGAGATATCTGTACACTGACAGGTGTCTCTCAGTCCCACTCTCTCATGGTGATATCTGTACACTGACTGGTGTCTCTCAGTCCCACTCTCTCAGGGTGATATCTGTACACTGACTGGTGTCTCTCAGTCCCTCTCTCTCTCAGGGAGATATCTGTGCTCTGACTGGTGTCTCTCAGTCCCTCTCTCTCAGGGAGATATCTGTACACTGACAGGCGTCTCTCACACCCACTCTCTCAGGGAGATATCTGTACACTGACTGGTGTCTCTCAGTCCCTCTCTCCAAGGGACATATCAGTACACTGACTGGTGTCTCTCAGTCTCTCTCTCTCAGGGTGATATCTGTACACTGACTGGTGTCTCTCAGTCCCTCTCTCTCAGGGAGATATCAGTACACTGACAGGTGTCTCTCAGTCCCTCTCTCACAGGGAGATATCAGTACACTGACTGGTGTCTCTCATTCCCTCTCTCTCAGGGAGATATCTGTACTCTGACTGCTGTCTCTCAGTCCCTCTCTCCAAGGGACATATCAGTACACTGACTGGTGTCTCTCAGTCCCTCTCTCTCAGGGTGATATCTGTACACTGACTGGTGTCTGTCAGTCCCTCTGTCGCAGGGAGATATCTGTGCACTGACTGGTGTCTCACAGTCCCTCTCTCTCAGGGAGATATCTGTGCACTGACAGGTGTCTCTCAGTCCCACTCTCTCAGGGTGATATCTGGACACTGACTGGTGTCTCTCAGTCCCTCTCTCTCAGGGAGATATCTGTACACTGACTGGTGTCTCCAGTCCCTCTCTCCCAGGGGCAGATCAGTACACTGACAGGTGTCTCTCAGTCCCACTCTCTCAGGGTGATATCTGCACACTGACTGGTGTCTCTCAGTCCCTCTCTCTCTCAGGGTGATATCAGTACACTGACTGGTGTCTCTCAGTCCCTCTCTCTCAGGGTGATATCTGTACACTGACTGGTGTCTCTCAGTCCCTCTCTCTCAGGGAGATATCAGTACACTGACAGGTGTCTCTCAGTCCCTCTCTCACAGGGAGATATCAGTACACTGACTGGTGTCTCTCATTCCCTCTCTCTCAGGGAGATATCTGTACTCTGACTGCTGTCTCTCAGTCCCTCTCTCCAAGGGACATATCAGTACACTGACTGGTGTCTCTCAGTCCCTCTCTCTCAGGGTGATATCTGTACACTGACTGGTGTCTGTCAGTCCCTCTGTCGCAGGGAGATATCTGTGCACTGACTGGTGTCTCACAGTCCCTCTCTCTCAGGGAGATATCTGTGCACTGACAGGTGTCTCTCAGTCCCACTCTCTCAGGGTGATATCTGGACACTGACTGGTGTCTCTCAGTCCCTCTCTCTCAGGGAGATATCTGTACACTGACTGGTGTCTCTCAGTCCCTCTCTCTCTCAGGGAGATATCTGTGCTCTGACTGGTGTCTCTCAGTCCCTCTCTCTCAGGGAGATATCTGGACACTGACAGGCGTCTCTCACACCCACTCTCTCAGGGAGATATCTGTACACTGACTGGTGTCTCTCAGTCCCTCTCTCCAAGGGACATATCAGTACACTGACTGGTGTCTCTCAGTCCCTCTCTCTCAGGGTGATATCTGTACACTGACTGGTGTCTCTCAGTCCCTCTCTCTCAGGGAGATATCAGTACACTGACTGGTGTCTCTCATTCCCTCTCTCTCAGGGAGATATCTGTACTCTGACTGCTGTCTCTCAGTCCCTCTCCAAAAGGGACATATCAGTACACTGACTGGTGTCTCTCAGTCCCTCTCTCTCAGGGTGATATCTGTACACTGACTGGTGTCTGTCAGTCCCTCTGTCACAGGGAGATATCTGTGCACTGACTGGTGTCTCACAGTCCCTCTCTCTCAGGGAGATATCTGTGCACTGACTGGTGTCTCTCAGTCCCACTCTCTCAGGGTGATATCTGGACACTGACTGGTGTCTCTCAGTCCCACTCTCTCAGGGTGATATCAGTACTCTGACTGGTGTCTCTCAGTCCCTCTCTCTCAGGGAGATATCTGTACACTGACAGGCGTCTCTCACACCCACTCTCTCAGGGAGATATCTGTACTCTGACTGGTGTCTCTCAGTCCCTCTCTCTCTCAGGGAGATATCTGTACACTGACTGGTGTCTCTCAGTCCCTCTCTCTCAGGGTGATATCTGTACACTGACTGGTTTCTCTCAGTCCCTCTCTCTCAGGGTGATATCTGTACACTGAATGGTGTCTCTCAGTCCCTCTCTCTCAGGGAGATATCTGTACTCTGACTGCTGTCTCTCAGTCCCTCTCTCTCAGGGTGATATCTGTACACTGACTGGTGTCTCTCATTCCCTCTCTCTCAGGGTGATATCTGTACACTGACTGGTGTCTGTCAGTCCCTCTGTCGCAGGGAGATATCTGTGCACTGACTGGTGTCTCACAGTCCCTCTCTCTGAGGGAGATATCTGTGCACTGACAGGTGTCTCTCAGTCCCACTCTCTCAGGGTGATATCTGGACACTGACTGGTGTCTCTCAGTCCCTCTCTCTCAGGGTCATATCTGTACACTGACTGGTCTCTCTCAGTCCCTCTCTCCCAGGGTGATATCCGTACACTGACTGGTGTCTCTCAGTCCCTCTCTCTCAGTGCGATATCTGTACACTGACTGGTGTCTCTCAGTCCCCTCTCTCTCAGGGTGATATCTGTACACCGACTGGTGTCTCTCATTCCCTCTCTGTCAGGGAGATATCTGTACACTGACTGGTGTCTCTCAGTCCCTCTCTCTCAGGGAGATATCAGTACACTGACTGGTGTCTCTCAGACCCTCTGTCGCAGGGAGATATCTGTACACTAACTGGTGTCTCTCAGTCACTCTCTCTCAGGGTGATATCTGTACACTGACTGGTGTCTCTCAGTCCCCACTCTCTCAGGGTGATATCTGTACACGACCTGGTGTCTCTCAGTCCCTCTCTCTCAGGGAGATATCTGTACACTGACTGGTGTCTCTCAGTTCCTCTCTCTCAGGGAGATATCTGTACACGGACTGGTGTCTCTCAGTCCCTCTCTCTCAGGGAGATATCTGTACACTAACTGGTGTCTCTCAGTCACTCTCTCTCAGGGTGATATCTGTACACTGACTGGTGTCTCTCAGTCCCCACTCTCTCAGGGTGATATCTGTACACGACCTGGTGTCTCTCAGTCCCTCTCTCTCAGGGAGATATCTGTACACTGACTGGTGTCTCTCAGTTCCTCTCTCTCAGGGAGATATCTGTACACGGACTGGTGTCTCTCAGTCCCTCTCTCTCAGGGAGATATCTGTACACTGACTGGTGTCTCTCAGTCCCCACTCTCTCAGGGTGATATCTGTACACGACCTGGTGTCTCTCAGTCCCTCTCTCTCAGGGAGATATCTGTACACTGACTGGTGTCTCTCAGTTCCTCTCTCTCAGGGAGATATCTGTACACTGACTGGTGTCTCTCCGTCCCTCTCTCTCAGGAAGATATCTCCACACGGACTGGTGTCTCTCAGTCCCTCTCTCTCAGGAAGATATCTGTACACGGACTGGTGTCTCTCAGTCCCTCTCTCTCAGGGAGATATCTTACACTGACTGGTGTCTCTCAGTCCCTCTCTCTCAGGGAGATATCTGTACACGGACTGGTGTCTCTCAGTCCCTCTCTCTCAGGGAGATATCTGTACACTGACTGGTGTCTCTCAGTCCCTCTCTCTCAGGGAGATATCTGTACACTGTCTGGTGTCTCTCAGTCCCTCTGTCGCAGGGAGCTATCTGTACACTGACTGGTGTCTCTCAGTCCCTCTCTCTCAGGGAGATATCTGTTCACTGACTGGTGACTCTCAGTCCCTCTGTCGCAGGGAGATATCTGTACACTGACTGGTGTCTCTCCGTCCCTCTCTCTCAGGAAGATATCTCCACACGGACTGGTGTCTCTCAGTCCCTCTCTCTCAGGAAGATATCAGTACACTGACTGGTGTCTCTCAGTCCCTCTCTCTCAGGGAGATATCTTACACTAACTGGTGTCTCTCAGTCCCTCTCTCTCAGGGAGATATCTGTAAACTGACTGGTGTCTCTCAGTCCCTCTCTCTCAGGGAGATATCTGTACACTGACTGGTGTCTCTCAGTCCCTCTCTCTCAGGGAGATATCTGTACACTGTCTGGTGTCTCTCAGTCCCTCTGTCGCAGGGAGATATCTGTACACTGACTGGTGTCTCTCCGTCCCTCTCTCTCAGGAAGATATCTCTACACGGACTGGTGTCTCTCAGTCCCTCTCTCTCAGGAAGATATCTGTACACGGACTGGTGTCTCTCAGTCTCTCTCTCTCAGGGAGTTATCTGTACTCTGACTGCTGTCTCTCAGTCCCTCCCTCTCAAGGTGATATCTGGACACTGACTGGTGTCTCAGTCCCTGTCTCTCAGGGAGATATCTGCACACTGACTGGTGCCTCTCAGTCCCACTCTCTCAGGGTGATATCTGTACACTGACTGGTGTCTCTCAGTCCCCCTCTCTCAGGGTGATATCTGTACACAGACTGGTGTCTCTCAGTCCCTCTCTCTCAGGGAGATATCTGGACAGTGACTGATGTCTCTCAGACCTTCTCTATCAGGGTGATATCTGTACACCGACTGGTGTCTCTCAGTCCCTCTCTCTCAGGGAGATATCTGTAAACTGACTTGTGTCTCTCAGTCCCTCTCTCTCAGGGAGATATCTGTACTCTGACTGCTGTCTCTCAGCCCCTCTCTCTCAGGGTAATATCTGTACACTGACTGGTGTCTCAGTCCCTCTCTCTCAGGGAGATATCTGTACACTGACTGGTGTCTCTCAGTCCCTCTATCTCAGGGTGATATCTGTAAACTGACTGGTGTCTCTCAGTCCCTCTGTCGCTGGGAGATATCTGGACATTGACTGGTGTCTCTCAGTCCCTGTCTCTCAGGGAGATATCTGTACACTGACTGGTGTCTCTCATTCCCTCTCTCTCAGGGCGATATCTGGACACTGACTGGTGTCTCTCAGTCCCTCTCTGTCAGGGTGATATCTGTGCACTGACTGGTGTCTCTCAGTCCCTCTCTCTCAGGGAGATATCTGTCCACTGACAGGTGTCTCTCAGTCCCACTCTCTCATGGTGATATCTGTACACTGACTGGTGTCTCTCAGTCCCACTCTCTCAGGGTGATATCTGTACACTGACTGGTCTCTCTCAGTCCCTCTCTCCCAGGGAGATATCCGTACACTGACTGGTGTCTCTCAGTCCCTCTCTCTCAGTGCGATATCTGTACACTGACTGGTGTCTCTCAGTCCCTCTCTCCCAGGGACATATCAGTACACTGACTGGTGTCTCTAAGTCCCTCTCTCTCAGGGAGATATCAGTACACTGACCGGTGTCTCTCAGACCCTCTGTCGCAGGGAGATATCTGTACACTAACTGGTGTCTCTCAGTCACTCTCTCTCAGGGTGATATCTGTACACTGACTGGTGTCTCTCAGTCCCCACTCTCTCAGGGTGATATCTGTACACGGCCTGGTGTCTCTCAGTCCCTCTCTCTCAGGGTGATATCTGTACACTGACTGGTGTCTCTCAGTCCCTCCCTCTCAGGGAGATATCTGTACACGGCCTGGTGTCTCTCAGTCCCTCTCTCTCAGGGAGATATCTGTACACTGACTGGTGTCTCTCAGTTCCTCTCTCTCAGGGAGATATCTGTACACGGACTGGTGTCTCTCAGTCCCTCTCTCTCAGGGAGATATCTGTACACGGACTGGTGTCTCTCCGTCCCTCTCTCTCAGGAAGATATCTCTACACGGACTGGTGTCTCTCAGTCCCTCTCTCTCAGGGAGATATCTGTACACTGACTGGTGTCTCACAGTCCCTCTCTCTGAGGAAGATATCTGTACACTGACAGGTGTCTCTCAGTCCCACTCTCTCAGGGTGATATCTGGACACTGACTGGTGTCTCTCAGTCCCTCTCTCCCATGGACATATCAGTACACTGACTGGTGTCTCTCAGTCCCTCTCTCTGAGGGAGATATCTGTACACTGACTGGTGTCTCTCAGTCCCTCTCTCCCAGGGTGATATCCGTACACTGACTGGTGTCTATCAGTCCCTCTCTCTCAGTGCGATATCTGTACACTGACTGGTGTCTCTCAGTCCCTCTCTCCCAGGGACATATCAGTACACTGACTGGTGCCTCTAAGTCCCTCTCTCTCAGGGTGATATCTGTACACTGACTGGTGTCTCTCAGTCCCTCTCTCTCTGGGAGATATCAGTACACTGACTGGTGTCTCTCAGAACCTCTGTCGCAGGGAGATATCTGTACACGGCCTGGTGTCTCTCAGTCCCTCTCTCTCAGGGAGATATCTGTACACTGACTGGTGTCTCTCAGTTCCTCTCTCTCAGGGAGATATCTGTACACGGACTGGTGTCTCTCAGTCCCTCTCTCTCAGGGAGATATCTGTACACTGACTGGTGTCTCTCAGTCCCTCTCTCTCAGGGAGATATCTGTTCACTGACTGGTGTCTCTCAGTCCCTCTGTCGCAGGGAGATATCTGTACACTGACTGGTGTCTCTCCGTCCCTCTCTCTCAGGAAGATATCTCTACACGGACTGGTGTCTCTCAGTCCCTCTCTCTCAGCAAGATATCTGTACACGGACTGTTGTCTCTCAGTCCCTCTCTCTCAGGGAGATATCTGTACACTGACTGTTGTCTCTCAGTCCCTTCTCTCTCTGGGAGATATCTGTACACTGACTGGTGTCTCTCAGTCCCTCTCTCTCAGGGTGATATCTGGACACTGACTGGTGTCTCAGTCCCTCTCTCTCAAGGAGATATCTGGACAGTGACTGGTGTCTCTCAGACCTTCTCTATCAGGGTGATAGCTGTACACTGACTGGTGCCTCTCAGTCCCTCTCTCTCTCAGGGAGATATCTGTGCTCTGACTGGTGACTCTCAGTCCCTCTCCCTCAGGGAGATATCTGTGCACTGAAAGGTGTCTCTCAGACCCACTCTCTCAGGGAGATATCTGTACACTGACTGGTGTCTCTCAGTCCCTCTCTCCCAGGGACATATCAGTACACTGACTGGTGTCTCTCAGTCCCTCTCTCTCAGGGAGATATCTGTACACTGACTGGTGTCTCTTATTCCCTCTTTCTCAGCGACATATCAGTACACTGACTGGTGTCTCTCAGTCCCCTCTCTCAGGGAGATATCAGTACACTGACTGGTGTCTCTCAGTCCCCTCTCTCAGGGTGATATCTGTACACTGACTGGTGTCTCTCAGTCCCTCTCTCTCAGGGAGATTTCAGTACAATGACTGGTGTCTCTCAGTCCCCTCTCTCAGGGAGATATCAGTACACTGACTGGTCTGTCTCAGTCACTCTCTCTCAGGGTGATATCTGTACACTGATTGGTGTCTCTCAGTCCCTCTCTCTCAGGGAGATATCTGGACACTGACTGGTGTCTCTCAGTCCCTCTCTCTCAGGGAGATATCTGTACACTGACTGGTGTCTCTCAGTCCCTCTCTCTCAGGGAGATATCTGTACACGGACTGGTGTCTCTCAGTCCCTCTCTCTCAGGGAGATATCTGTACACGGACTGGTGTCTCTCAGTCCCTCTCTATCAAGGTGATAGCTGGACACTGACTGGTGTCTCTGTCCCTCTCTCTCAGGGTGATATCTGTACTCTGACTGCTGTCTCTCAGTCCCTGTCTCTCAGGGTGATATCTGTACAATGCCTGGTGTCTCTCAGTCCCTCTCTCTCAGGGAGATATCTGTACTCTGACTGCTGTCTCTCAGTCCCTGTCTCTCAGGGTGATATCTGTACAATGCCTGGTGTCTCTCAGTCCCCTCTCTCTCAGGGTGATATCTGTACACTGACTGGTGTCTCTCAGTCCCTCTCTCTCAGGGTGATATCTGTGCACTGACTGGTGTCTCTCAGTCCCCTCTCTCTCAGGGTGATATCTGTACACTGACTGGTGTCTCTCAGTCCCTCTCTCTCAGGGTGATATCTGTACACTGACTGGTGTCTCTCAGTCCCCTCTCTCTCAGGGTGATATCTGTACACTGACTGGTGTCTCTCAGTCCCTCTCTTTCAGGGAGATATCTGTACACTGACTGGTGTCTCTCAGTCCCTCTCTCTCAGGGAGATATCTGTACACGGACTGGTGTCTCTCAGTCCCTCTCTCTCAGGGAGATATCTGTACACTGACTGGTGTCTCTCAGTCCCACTCTCTCAGGGTGATATCTGTACACTGACTGGTGTCTCTCAGTCCCACTCTCTCAGGGAGATATCTGTACACTGACTGGTGTCTCTCAGTCCCACTCTCTCAGGGTGATATCTGTACACTGACTGGTGCCTCTCAGTCCCTCTCTCTCAGGAAGATATGTCTACACGGACTGGTGTCTCTCAGTCCCTCTCTCTCAGGGAGATATCTGTACACTGACTGGTGTCTCTCAGTCCCACTCTCTCAGGGTGATATCTGTACAGTGACTGGTGCCTCTCAGTCCCTCTCTCTCAGGAAGATATCTGTACACTGACTGGTGTCTCTCAGTCCCCTCTCTCTCAGGAAGATATCTCTACACGGACTGGTGTCTCTCAGACCCCTCACTCTCAGGGCGATAACTGGAGACTGACTGGTGTCTCTCAAACCATCTCTCTCAGGGAGATATCGGTACATTGACTGTCATCTCTCACTCCCCTCTCTCTCAGGGTGATATCTGTAAACTGACTGGTGTCTCTCAATCCCTCTCTGTCAGGTTGATATCTGTACACTGACTGGTGTCTCTCAGTCCCCTCTGTCAGGGTGATATCTGTGCACTGGTGTCTCTCAGTTCCTCTCTCTCAGGGAGCTATCTGTACACTGACTGGTGTCTCTCAGTCCCCTTTCTCTCAGGGTGACATCTGTACACTGACTGGTGTCTCTCAGTCCTCTCTCTCTCAGGGTGATATCTGAACACTGACTGGTGTCTCTCAGTCCCCTCTCTCTCAGGGAGACATCAGTACACTGACTGGTGTCTCTCAGTCCTCTCTCTCTCAGGGAGATATCTGTACACTGACTGGTGTCTCTCAGTCCCCTTTCTCTCAGGGTGACATCTGTACACTGACTGGTGTCTCTCAGTCCTCTCTCTCTCAGGGTGATATCTGAACACTGACTGGTGTCTCTCAGTCCCCTTTCTCTCAGGGTGACATCTGTACACTGACTGGTGTCTCTCAGTCCCCTCTCTCTCAGGGTGATATCTGTACACTGACTGGTGTCTCTCAGTCCCTCTCTCTCAGGGTGATATCTGTACACTGACTGGTGTCTCTCAGTCCTCTCTCTCTCAGGGTGATATCTGTACACTGACTGGTGTCTCTCAGTCCCTCTCTCTCAGGGTGATATCTGTACACTGACTGGTGTCTCTCAGTCCTCTCTCTCTCAGGGTGATATCTGTACACTGACTGGTGCCTCTGAGTCGCTCTCTCTCAGGGAGATATCTGTGCACTGACTGGTGTCTCTCAAACCCCTCACTCTCAGGGAGATATCTGTACACTGACTGCTGTCTCTCAGTCCCCTTTCTCTCAGGGTGATATCTGTACCCTGACTGGTGCCTCTCAGTCCCTTCTCTCTCATGGTGATATCTCTACAGTGACTGGTGTCTCTCAGACCCCTCAGTCTCAGGGCGATAACTGTAGACTGACTGGTGTCTATCAGTCCCCTCTCTCTCAGGGTGATATCTGTACACTGACTGGTGTCTCTCAGTCCCCTTTCTCTCAGGGAGATATCTGTACACTGACTGGTGTCTCTCAGTCCCTCTCTCTCAGGGTGATATCTGTACACTGACTGGTGTCTCACAGTCCCTCTCTCTCAGGGAGATATCTGTACACTGACTGGTGTCTCTCAGTCCCACTCTCTCAGGGTGATATCTGTACACTGACTGGTGCCTCTCAGTCCCTCTCTCTCTCAGGGAGATATCTGTGCTCTGACTGGTGTCTCTCAGTCCCCTCTCTCTCAGGGTGATATCTGTACACTGACTGGTGTCTCTCAGTCCCCTTTCTCTCAGGGAGATATCTGCACACTGACTGGTGTCTCACAGTCCCTCTCTCTCAGGGAGACATCTGTACACTGACAGGTGTCTCTCAGACCCACTCTCTCAGGGAGATATCTGTACACTGACTGGTGTCTCTCAGTCCCTCTCTCCTAGGGACATATCAGTACACTGACTGGTGTCTCTCAGTCCCCTCTCTCTCAGGGTGATATCTATGCACTGACTGCTGTCTCTCAGTCCCTCTCTCTCAGGGTGATATCTGTACACTGACTGGTGTCTCTCAGTCCCTCTCTCTCAGGGAGATATCAGTACACTGACTGGTGTCTCTCAGTCCCTCTCTCCAAGGGACATATCAGTACACTGACTGCTATCTCTCAGTCCCTCTCTCTCAGGGTGATATCTGTACACTGACTGGTGTCTCTCAGTCCCTCTCTCTCAGGGAGATATCAGTACACTGACTGATGTCTCTCAGTCCTTCTCTCACAGGGAGATATCTGTGCACTGACTGGTGTCTCACAGTCCCTCTCTCTCAGGGAGATATCTGTACACTGACTGGTGTCTCTCAGTCCCACTCTCTCAGGGTGATATCTGTACACTGACTGGTGTCTCTCAGTCCCCCTCTCTCAGGGTGATATCTGGACACTGACTGGTGTCTCTCAGTCCCTCTCTCTCTCAGGGAGATATCTGTGCTCTGACTGGTGTCTCTCAGTTCCTCTCTCTCAGGGAGATATCTGTACACTGACTGGTGTCTCTCAGTCCCCTTTCTCTCAGGGAGATATCTGTACACTGACTGGTGTCTCTCAGTCCCCTTTCTCTCAGGGAGTCATCTGTACACTGACTGGTATCTCTCAGGGAGACATCTGTACACTGACTGGTATCTCTCAGGGAGACATCTGTACACTGACTGGTATCTCTCAGTCCCACTCTCTCAGGGAGACATCTGTACACTGACTGGTATCTCTCAGGGAGACATCTGTACACTGACTGGTGTCTCTCAGTCCTCTCTCTCTCAGGGTGATATCTGAACACTGTCTGCTGTCTCTCAGTCCCCTCTCTCTCGGGGTGATATCTGTACACTGACTGGTGTCTCTCAGTCCCTCTCTCTCAGGGTGATATTTGTACACTGACTGGTGTCTCTCCGTCCCCTCTCTCTCAGGGAGATATCTGTACACTGACTGGTATCTCTCAATCCCTCTCTGTCAGGGTGATATCTGTACACTGACTGGTGTCTTTCAGGCCCCTCTCTCTCAGGGAGATATCTGTGCTCTGACTGGTGTCTCTCAGTTCCTCTCTCTCAGGGAGATATCTGTACACTGACAGGTGTCTCTCAGACCCACTCTCTCAGGGAGATATCTGTACACTGACTGGTGTCTCTCAGTCCCTCTCTCACAGGGAGATATCAGTACATTGACTGGTGTCTCTCAGTCCCTCTCTCCCAGGGACATATCAGTACACTGACTGGTGTCTCTCAGTTGCTCTCTCTCAGGGAGATATCTGTACACTGACTGGTGTCTCTTATTCCCTCTTTCTCAGCGACATATCAGTACACTGACTGGTGTCTCTCAGTCCCCTCTCTCAGGGAGATATCAGTACACTGACTGGTGTCTCTCAGTCCCCTCTCTCAGGGTCATATCTGTACACTGACTGGTGTCTCTCAGTCCCCTCTCTCAGGGAGATATCAGTACACTGACTGGTCTGTCTCAGTCCCTCTCTCCCAGGGTGATATCCGTACACTGACTGGTGTCTCTCAGTCCCTCTGTCTCAGGGCGATATCTGTACACTGACTGGTGTCTCTCAGTCCCTCTCTCCCAGGGACATATCAGTACACTGACTGGTGTCTCTAAGTCCCTCTCTCTCAGGGTGATATCTGTACACTGACTGGTGTCTCTCAGTCCCTCTCTCTCAGGGAGATATCAGTACACTGACTGGTGTCTCTCAGTACCTCTGTCGCAGGGAGATGTCTGTACACTAACTGGTGTCTCTCAGTCTCTCTCTCTCAGCGAGATATCTGTACTCTGACTGCTGTCTCTCAGTCCCTCTCTCTCAAGGTGATAGCTGTACACTGACTGGTGTCTCAGTCCCTCTCTCTCAGGGCGATATCTGAACACTGACTGGTGTCTCACAGTCCCTCTCTCTCAGGGGGATATCTGTACACTGAATGGTCTCTCTCAGACCCTCTCTCTCTCACGGAGATATTTGTACACTGACTGGTGTCTCTCAGTCCCTCTATCGCAGGGAGATATCTGAACACTGACTGGTGTCTCACAGTCCCTCTCTCTCAGGGGGATATCTGTACACTGACTGGTCTCTCTCAGTCCCTCTCTTTCAGGGTGATATCTGAACACTGACTGGTGTCTCACAGTCCCTCTCTCTCAGGGGGATATCTGTACACTGACTGGTCTCTCTCAGTCCCTCTCTTTCAGGGTGATATCTGTTCACTGAATGGTCTCTCTCAGACCCTCTCTCTCTCACGGAGATATTTGTACACTGACTGGTGTCTCTCAGTCCCTCTATCGCAGGGAGATATCTGTACACTGACTGGTGTCTCAGTCCCTCTCTCTCAGGGAGATATCTGTACTCTGACTGCTGTCTCTCAGTCCCTGTCTCTCAGGGAGATATCTGTGCACTGACAGGTGTCTCTCAGTCCCTCTCTGTCAGGGTGATATCTGTGCACTGACTGGTGACTCTCAGTCCCTCTCTCTCTCAGGGAGATATCTGTGCACTGACAGGTGTCTCTCAGTCCCTCTCTGTCAGGGTGATATCTGTGCACTGACTGGTGTCTTTCAGTCCCTCTCTCTCAGGGAGATATCTGTACACTGACAGGTGTCTCTCAGTCCCACTCTCTCAGGGTGATATCTATACACTGACTGGTGTCTCCAGTCCCTCTCTCCCAAGGACATATCAAGACACTAACTGGTGTCTTTCAGTCCCTCTCTTTCAGGGAGATATCTGTACACTGACTGGTGTCTCTCAGTCCCTCTCTCTCTCAGGGAGATATCTGTGCTCTGACTGGTGTCTCTCAGTCCCTCTCTCTCAGGGAGACATCTGTACACTGACAGGTGTCTCTCAGACCCACTCTCTCAGGGAGATATCTGTACACTGACTGGTGTCTCTCAGTCCCTCTCTCCTAGGGACATATCAGTACACTGACTGGTGTCTCTCAGTCCCCTCTCTCTCAGGGTGATATCTATGCACTGACTGGTGTCTCTCAGTCCCTCTCTCTCAGGGTGATATCTGTACACTGACTGGTGTCTCTCAGTCCCTCTCTCTCAGGGAGATATCAGTACACTGACTGGTGTCTCTCAGTCCCTCTCTCCAAGGGACATATCAGTACACTGACTGCTATCTCTCAGTCCCTCTCTCTCAGGGTGATATCTGTACACTGACTGGTGTCTCTCAGTCCCTCTCTCTCAGGGAGATATCAGTACACTGACTGATGTCTCTCAGTCCTTCTCTCACAGGGAGATATCTGTGCACTGACTGGTGTCTCACAGTCCCTCTCTCTCAGGGAGATATCTGTACACTGACTGGTGTCTCTCAGTCCCACTCTCTCAGGGTGATATCTGTACACTGACTGGTGTCTCTCAGTCCCCCTCTCTCAGGGTGATATCTGGACACTGACTGGTGTCTCTCAGTCCCTCTCTCTCAGGGTGATATCTGTACACTGACTGGTGTCTCTCAGTCCCCTCTCTCTCAGGGAGATATCTGTGCTCTGACTGGTGTCTCTCAGTTCCTCTCTCTCAGGGAGATATCTGTACACTGACTGGTGTCTCTCAGTCCCCTTTCTCTCAGGGAGATATCTGTACACTGACTGGTGTCTCTCAGTCCCCTTTCTCTCAGGGAGTCATCTGTACACTGACTGGTATCTCTCAGGGAGACATCTGTACACTGACTGGTATCTCTCAGGGAGACATCTGTACACTGACTGGTATCTCTCAGTCCCACTCTCTCAGGGAGACATCTGTACACTGACTGGTGTCTCTCAGTCCTCTCTCTCTCAGGGTGATATCTGAACACTGTCTGCTGTCTCTCAGTCCCCTCTCTCTCGGGGTGATATCTGTACACTGACTGGTGTCTCTCAGTCCCTCTCTCTCAGGGTGATATTTGTACACTGACTGGTGTCTCTCCGTCCCCTCTCTCTCAGGGAGATATCTGTACACTGACTGGTATCTCTCAATCCCTCTCTGTCAGGGTGATATCTGTACACTGACTGGTGTCTTTCAGGCCCCTCTCTCTCAGGGAGATATCTGTGCTCTGACTGGTGTCTCTCAGTTCCTCTCTCTCAGGGAGATATCTGTACACTGACAGGTGTCTCTCAGACCCACTCTCTCAGGGAGATATCTGTACACTGACTGGTGTCTCTCAGTCCCTCTCTCACAGGGAGATATCAGTACACTGACTGGTGTCTCTCAGTCCCTCTCTCCCAGGGACATATCAGTACACTGACTGGTGTCTCTCAGTTGCTCTCTCTCAGGGAGATATCTGTACACTGACTGGTGTCTCTTATTCCCTCTTTCTCAGCGACATATCAGTACACTGACTGGTGTCTCTCAGTCCCCTCTCTCAGGGAGATATCAGTACACTGACTGGTGTCTCTCAGTCCCCTCTCTCAGGGAGATATCAGTACACTGACTGGTCTGTCTCAGTCCCTCTCTCCCAGGGTGATATCCGTACACTGACTGGTGTCTCTCAGTCCCTCTGTCTCAGGGCGATATCTGTACACTGACTGGTGTCTCTCAGTCCCTCTCTCCCAGGGACATATCAGTACACTGACTGGTGTCTCTAAGTCCCTCTCTCTCAGGGTGATATCTGTACACTGACTGGTGTCTCTCAGTCCCTCTCTCTCAGGGAGATATCAGTACACTGACTGGTGTCTCTCAGACCCTCTGTCGCAGGGAGATGTCTGTACACTAACTGGTGTCTCTCAGTCTCTCTCTCTCAGCGAGATATCTGTACTCTGACTGCTGTCTCTCAGTCCCTCTCTCTCAAGGTGATAGCTGTACACTGACTGGTGTCTCAGTCCCTCTCTCTCAGGGCGATATCTGAACACTGACTGGTGTCTCACAGTCCCTCTCTCTCAGGGGGATATCTGTACACTGAATGGTCTCTCTCAGACCCTCTCTCTCTCACGGAGATATTTGTACACTGACTGGTGTCTCTCAGTCCCTCTATCGCAGGGAGATATCTGAACACTGACTGGTGTCTCACAGTCCCTCTCTCTCAGGGGGATATCTGTACACTGACTGGTCTCTCTCAGTCCCTCTCTTTCAGGGTGATATCTGAACACTGACTGGTGTCTCACAGTCCCTCTCTCTCAGGGGGATATCTGTACACTGACTGGTCTCTCTCAGTCCCTCTCTTTCAGGGTGATATCTGTTCACTGAATGGTCTCTCTCAGACCCTCTCTCTCTCACGGAGATATTTGTACACTGACTGGTGTCTCTCAGTCCCTCTATCGCAGGGAGATATCTGTACACTGACTGGTGTCTCAGTCCCTCTCTCTCAGGGAGATATCTGTACTCTGACTGCTGTCTCTCAGTCCCTGTCTCTCAGGGAGATATCTGTGCACTGACAGGTGTCTCTCAGTCCCTCTCTGTCAGGGTGATATCTGTGCACTGACTGGTGACTCTCAGTCCCTCTCTCTCTCAGGGAGATATCTGTGCACTGACAGGTGTCTCTCAGTCCCTCTCTGTCAGGGTGATATCTGTGCACTGACTGGTGTCTTTCAGTCCCTCTCTCTCAGGGAGATATCTGTACACTGACAGGTGTCTCTCAGTCCCACTCTCTCAGGGTGATATCTGTGCACTGACTGGTGTCTTTCAGTCCCTCTCTCTCAGGGAGATATCTGTGCACTGACTGGTGTCTTTCAGTCCCTCTCTCTCAGGGAGATATCTGGACACTGACTGGTGTCTCCAGTCCCTCTCTCCCAAGGACATATCAAGACACTAACTGGTGTCTTTCAGTCCCTCTCTTTCAGGGAGATATCTGTACACTGACAGGTGTCTCTCAGTCCCTCTCTGTCAGGGTGATATCTGTGCACTGACTGGTGTCTTTCAGTCCCTCTCTCTCAGGGAGATATCTGTGCACTGACTGGTGTCTTTCAGTCCCTCTCTCTCAGGGAGATATCTGGACACTGACTGGTGTCTCCAGTCCCTCTCTCCCAAGGATATATCAAGACACTAACTGGTGTCTTTCAGTCCCTCTCTTTCAGGGAGATATCTGTACACTGACTGGTGTCTCTTATTCCCTCTCTCTCAGGGACATATCAGTACACTGACTGGTGTCTCTCAGTCCCTCTCTCTCAGGGAGATTTAAGTACAATGACTGCTGTCTCTCAGTCCCCTCTCTCAGGGAGATATCAGAACACTGAGTGGTGTCCCTCAATCCCCTCTCTCTCAGGGTGATATCTGTACACTGACTGGTGTATCTCAGTCCCCTCTCTCTCAGGGAGACATCTGTACACTGACTGGTGTCTCTCAGTCCCCTCTCTCTCACGGTGATATCTGTACACTGACTGGTATGTCTCAATCCATCTCTCTCAGAGAGATATTGGTACATTGACTGGTGACTCTCAGTCCTCTCTCTCTCAGGGTGATATCTGCTCACTGACTGGTGTCTCTCAAACCCCTCTCTGTCATGGTGATATCAGTACACTGTCTGCTGTCTCTCAGTCCCCTTTCTCTCAGGGTGATATCTGTACACTGACTGGTGTCTCTCAGTCCCTCTCTCTCAGGGAGATATCTGTACACTGACTGGTGTCTCTCAATCCCCTCTCTCTCCGGGAGAGATCTGTCCACTGACTAGTGTCTCTCACTGACCTCTCTCTCAGAGTGATATTTGTACACTGACTGGTGCCTCTCAGTCCCTTCTCTCTCAGGGTGATATCTCTACAGTGACTGGTGTCTCTCAGACCCCTCACTCTCAGGGCGATAACTGGAGACTGACTGGTGTCTATCAGTCCCCTCTCTCTCAGGGTGATATCTGTACACTGACTGGTGTCTCTCAAACCATCTCTCTCAGGGAGATATCCGTACATTGACTGTCATCTCTCAGTCCCCTCTCTCTCAGGGTGATATCTGTAAACTGACTGGTGTCTCTCAATCCCTCTCTGTCAGGTTGATATCTGTACACTGACTGGTGTCTCTCAGTCCCCTCTGTCAGGGTGATATCTGTGCACTGGTGTCTCTCAGTTCCTCTCTCTCAGGGAGATATCTGTACACTGACTGGTGTCTCTCAGTCCCCTCTGTCAGGGTGATATCTGTGCACTGGTGTCTCTCAGTTCCTCTCTCTCAGGGTGACATCTGTACACTGACTGGTGTCTCTCAGTCCTCTCTCTCTCAGGGTGATATCTGAACACTGACTGGTGTCTCTCAGTCCTCGCTCTCTCTGGCTGATATCTGAACACTGACTGGTGTCTCTCAGTCCCCTCTCTCTCAGGGAGACATCTGTACACTGACTGGTATCTCTCAATCCCTGTCTGTCAGAGTCATATCTATGCACTGTCTGCTGTCTCTCAGTCCCCTCTCTCTCAGGGTGATATCTGTACACTGACTGGTGTCTCTCAGCCCCTTTCTCTCATGGAGACATCTGTACACTGACTGGTATCTCTCAAACCCCTCTCTCTCAGGGTGATATCTGTACAATGTCTGGTGTCACTCAGTCCCTTCTCTCTCAGGGTGATATCTGTACACTGACTGGTGTCTGTCAGTCCCCTCTCTCTCAGGGTGATATCTGTACACTGACTGGTATGTCTCAATCCATCCCTCTCAGGGAGATATCGGTACATTGACTGGTGTCTCTCAGTCCTCTCTCTCTCAGGGTGATATCTGCACACTGACTGGTGTCTCTCAAACCCCTCTCTGTCAGGGTGATATCTGTACACTGTCTGCTGTCTCTCAGTCCCCTCTCTCTCAGGGTGATATCTGTACACTGACTAGTGTCTCTCAGTAACCTCTCCCTCAGGGTGATATTTGTACACTGACTGGTGCCTCTCAGTCCCTTCTCTCTCAGGGAGATATCTGTACACTGACTGGTGTCTCTTATTCCCTCTTTCTCAGCGACATATCAGTACACTGACTGGTGTCTCTCAGTCCCCTCTCTCAGGGAGATATCAGTACACTGACTGGTGTCTCTCAGTCCCCCCTCTCAGGGTCATATCTGTACACTGACTGGTGTCTCTCAGTCCCTCTCTCTCAGGGAGATTTCAGTACAATGACTGCTGTCTCTCAGTCCCCTCTCTCAGGGAGATATCAGTACACTGACTGGTCTGTCACAGTCCCTCTCTCCCAGGGTGATATCCGTACACTGACTGGTGTCTCTCAGTCCCTCTCTCTCAGGGCGATATCTGTACACTGACTGGTGTCTCTCAGTCCCTCTCTCCCAGGGACATATCAGTACACTGACTGGTGTCTCTAAGTCCCTCTCTCTCAGGGTGATATCTGTACACTGACTGGTGTCTCTCAGTCCCTCTCTCTCAGGGAGATATCAGTACACTGACTGGTGTCTCTCAGACCCTCTGTCGCAGGGAGATGTCTGTACACTAACTGGTGTCTCTCAGTCACTCTCTCTCAGGGTGATATCTGTACACTGACTGGTGTCTCTCAGTCCCTCTCTCTCAGGGAGATATCTGGACACTGACTGGTGTCTCTCAGTCCCTCTCTCTCAGGGAGATATCTGTACACTGACTGGTGTCTCTCAGTCCCTCTCTCTCAGGGAGATATCTGTACACGGACTGGTGTCTCTCAGTCCCTCTCTCTCAGGGAGATATCTGTACACGGACTGGTGTCTCTCAGTCTCTCTCTCTCAGCGAGATATCTGTACTCTGACTGCTGTCTCTCAGTCCCTCTCTCATAAGGTGATAGCTGTACACTGACTGGTGTCTCAGTCCCACTCTCTCAGGGTGATATCTGTACACTGACTGGTGTCTCTCAGTCCCTCTCTCTCTCAGGGAGATATCTGTGCTCTGACTGGTGTCTCTCAGTTCCTCTCTCTCAGGGAGATATCTGTACACTGACTGGTGTCTCTCAGTCCCCTTTCTCTCAGGAAGATATCTGTACACTGACTGGTGTCTCTCAGTCCCCTTTCTCTCAGGGAGTCATCTGTACACTGACTGGTATCTCTCAGGGAGACATCTGTACACTGACTGGTATCTCTCAGGGAGACATCTGTACACTGACTGGTATCTCTCAGTCCCACTCTCTCAGGGAGACATCTGTACACTGACTGGTGTCTCTCAGTCCTCTCTCTCTCAGGGTGATATCTGAACACTGTCTGCTGTCTCTCAGTCCCCTCTCTCTCGGGGTGATATCTGTACACTGACTGGTGTCTCTCAGTCCCTCTCTCTCAGGGTGATATCTGAACACTGTCTGCTGTCTCTCAGTCCCCTCTCTCTCGGGGTGATATCTGTACACTGACTGGTTTCTCTCAGTCCCTCTCTCTCAGGGTGATATTTGTACACTGACTGGTGTCTCTCCGTCCCCTCTCTCTCAGGGAGATATCTGTACACTGACTGGTATCTCTCAATCCCTCTCTGTCAGGGTGATATCTGTACACTGACTGGTGTCTTTCAGGCCCCTCTCTCTCAGGGAGATATCTGTGCTCTGACTGGTGTCTCTCAGTTCCTCTCTCTCAGGGAGATATCTGTACACTGACAGGTGTCTCTCAGACCCACTCTCTCAGGGAGATATCTGTACACTGACTGGTGTCTCTCAGTCCCTCTCTCACAGGGAGATATCAGTACACTGACTGGTGTCTCTCAGTCCCTCTCTCCCAGGGACATATCAGTACACTGACTGGTGTCTCTCAGTTGCTCTCTCTCAGGGAGATATCTGTACACTGACTGGTGTCTCTTATTCCCTCTTTCTCAGCGACATATCAGTACACTGACTGGTGTCTCTCAGTCCCCTCTCTCAGGGAGATATCAGTACACTGACTGGTGTCTCTCAGTCCCCTCTCTCAGGGTCATATCTGTACACTGACTGGTGTCTCTCAGTCCCCTCTCTCAGGGAGATATCAGTACACTGACTGGTCTGTCTCAGTCCCTCTCTCCCAGGGTGATATCCGTACACTGACTGGTGTCTCTCAGTCCCTCTCTCTCAGGGCGATATCTGTACACTGACTGGTGTCTCTCAGTCCCTCTCTCCCAGGGACATATCAGTACACTGACTGGTGTCTCTAAGTCCCTCTCTCTCAGGGTGATATCTGTACACTGACTGGTGTCTCTCAGTCCCTCTCTCTCAGGGAGATATCAGTACACTGACTGGTGTCTCTCAGACCCTCTGTCGCAGGGAGATGTCTGTACACTAACTGGTGTCTCTCAGTCTCTCTCTCTCAGCGAGATATCTGTACTCTGACTGCTGTCTCTCAGTCCCTCTCTCTCAAGGTGATATCTGAACACTGACTGGTGTCTCACAGTCCCTCTCTCTCAGGGGGATATCTGTACACTGACTGGTCTCTCTCAGTCCCTCTCTTTCAGGGTGATATCTGTTCACTGAATGGTCTCTCTCAGACCCTCTCTCTCTCACGGAGATATTTGTACACTGACTGGTGTCTCTCAGTCCCTCTATCGCAGGGAGATATCTGTACACTGACTGGTGTCTCAGTCCCTCTCTCTCAGGGAGATATCTGTACTCTGACTGCTGTCTCTCAGTCCCTGTCTCTCAGGGAGATATCTGTGCACTGACAGATGTCTCTCAGTCCCTCTCTGTCAGGGTGATATCTGTGCACTGACTGGTGACTCTCAGTCCCTCTCTCTCTCAGGGAGATATCTGTGCACTGACAGGTGTCTCTCAGTCCCTCTCTGTCAGGGTGATATCTGTGCACTGACTGGTGTCTTTCAGTCCCTCTCTCTCAGGGAGATATCTGTACACTGACAGGTGTCTCTCAGTCCCACTCTCTCAGGGTGATATCTATACACTGACTGGTGTCTCCAGTCCCTCTCTCCCAGGGACATATCAAGACACTAACTGGTGTCTTTCAGTCCCTCTCTTTCAGGGAGATATCTGTACACTGACTGGTGTCTCTCAGTCCCTCTCTCTCAGGGAGATTTAAGTACAATGACTGGTGTCCCTCAATCCCCTCTCTCTCAGGGTGATATCTGTACACTGACTGGTGTATCTCAGTCCCCTCTCTCTCAGGGAGACATCTGTACACTGACTGGTGTCTCTCAGTCCCTCTCTCTCTCAGGGTGATATCTGTACACTGACTGGTGTCTCTCAGTCCCCTCTCTCTCACGGTGATATCTGTACACTGACTGGTATGTCTCAATCCATCTCTCTCAGAGAGATATCGGTACATTGACTGGTGTCTCTCAGTCCTCTCTCTCTCAGGGTGATATCTGCTCACTGACTGGTGTCTCTCAAACCCCTCTCTGTCAGGGTGATATCAGTACACTGTCTGCTGTCTCTCAGTCCCCTTTCTCTCAGGGTGATATCTGTACACTGACTGGTGTCTCTCAGTCCCTCTCTCTCAGGGAGATATCTGTACACTGACTGGTGTCTCTCAATCCCCTCTCTCTCCGGGAGAGATCTGTCCACTGACTAGTGTCTCTCACTGACCTCTCTCTCAGAGTGATATTTGTACACTGACTGGTGCCTCTCAGTCCCTTCTCTCTCAGGGTGATATCTCTACAGTGACTGGTGTCTCTCAGACCCCTCACTCTCAGGGCAATAACTGGAGACTGACTGGTGTCTATCAGTCCCCTCTCTCTCAGGGTGATATCTGTACACTGACTGGTGTCTCTCAAACCATCTCTCTCAGGGAGATATCCGTACATTGACTGTCATCTCTCAGTCCCCTCTCTCTCAGGGTGATATCTGTAAACTGACTGGTGTCTCTCAATCCCTCTCTGTCAGGTTGATATCTGTACACTGACTGGTGTCTCTCAGTCCCCTCTGTCAGGGTGATATCTGTGCACTGGTGTCTCTCAGTTCCTCTCTCTCAGGGAGATATCTGTACACTGACTGGTGTCTCTCAGTCCCCTCTGTCAGGGTGATATCTGTGCACTGGTGTCTCTCAGTTCCTCTCTCTCAGGGTGACATCTGTACACTGACTGGTGTCTCTCAGTCCTCTCTCTCTCAGGGTGATATCTGAACACTGACTGGTGTTTCTCAGTCCTCGCTCTCTCTGGCTGATATCTGAACACTGACTGGTGTCTCTCAGTCCCCTCTCTCTCAGGGAGACATCTGTACACTGACTGGTATCTCTCAATCCCTGTCTGTCAGAGTCATATCTATGCACTGTCTGCTGTCTCTCAGTCCCCTCTCTCTCAGGGTGATATCTGTACACTGACTGGTGTCTCTCAGCCCCTTTCTCTCATGGAGACATCTGTACACTGACTGGTATCTCTCAAACCCCTCTCTCTCAGGGTGATATCTGTACAATGTCTGGTGTCACTCAGTCCCTTCTCTCTCAGGGTGATATCTGTACACTGACTGGTGTCTGTCAGTCCCCTCTCTCTCAGGGTGATATCTGTACACTGACTGGTATGTCTCAATCCATCCCTCTCAGGGAGATATCGGTACATTGACTGGTGTCTCTCAGTCCTCTCTCTCTCAGGGTGATATCTGCACACTGACTGGTGTCTCTCAAACCCCTCTCTGTCAGGGTGATATCTGTACACTGTCTGCTGTCTCTCAGTCCCCTTTCTCCCAGGGTGATATCTGTACAGTGACTGGTGTCTCTCAGTCCCTCTCTCTCAGGGAGATATCTGTACACTGACTGGTGTCTCTCAGTCCCCTCTCTCTCAGGGTGATATCTGTACACTGACTGGTGTCTCTCAATCCCCTCTCTCTACGGGAGAGATCTGTACACTGACTGGTGTCTCTCAGTCCCCTCTCTCTCAGGGTGATATCTGTCCACTGACTAGTGTCTCTCAGTAACCTCTCCCTCAGGGTGATATTTGTACACTGACTGGTGCCTCTCAGTCCCTTCTCTCTCAGGGTGATATCTCTACAGTGATTGGTGTCTCTCAGACGCCTCACTCTCAGGGCGATAACTGTAGACTGACTGTTGTCTCTCAGGACCCTCTCTCTCCGGGTCCTATCTGTACAATGTCTGGTGTCTCTCAGTCCCTTCTCTCTCAGGGTGATATCTGTACACTGACTGGTGTCTGTCAGTCCCCTCTCTCTAAGGGTGATATCTGTACACTGACTGGTGTCCCTCAATCCATCTCTCTCAGGGAGATTTCGGTACATTGACTGGTATCTCTCAGTCCTCTCTCTCAGAGTGATATCAGTGCACTGACTGGTGGCTCTCAGTCGCTCTCTCTCAGCGAGATATCTGTACACTGACTGGTGTCTCTCAAACCCCTCTCTGTCAGGGTGATATCTGTACACTGTCTGCTGACTCTCAGTCCCTCTCTCTCAGGGTGATATCTGTACAATTTCTGGTGTCTCTCAGTCCCTTCTCTCTCAGGGTGATATCTGTAGACTGACTGGTGTGTGTCACTCCCCTCTCTCTCAGGGTGATATCTGTACACTGACTGGTGTCTCTCAGTCCCTCTCTCTCAGGGAGATATCTGTACACTGACTGGTGTCTCTCAGTCCCTCTCTCTCTGGGTGATATCTGTACACTGACTGGTGTCTCTCGGTCCCTCTCTCTCAGGGTGATATCTGTACACTGACTGGTGTCTCTCAGTCCTCTCTCTCTCAGGGTGATATCTGAACACTGACTGGTGTCTCTCAGTCCTCTCTCTCTCAGGGTGATATCTGAACACTGACTGGTGTCTCTCAGTCCCCTTTCTCTCAGGGAGATATCTGTACACTGTTGTCTCTCAGTCCCTCGCTCTCAGGGAGATATCTGTACACTGACTGGTGTCTCTCAGTCCCCCCTCTCAGGGTCATATCTGTACACTGACTGGTGTCTCTCAGTCCCTCTCTCTCGGAGATTTCAGTACAATGACTGGTGTCTCTCAGTCCCCTCTCTCAGGGAGATATCAGTACACTGACTGGTCTGTCTCAGTCCCTCTCTCCCAGGGTGATATCCGTACACTGACTGGTGTCTCTCAGTCCCTCTCTCTCAGGGCGATATCTGTACACTGACTGGTGTCTCTCAGTCCCTCTCTCCCAGGGACATATCAGTACACTGACTGGTGTCTCTAAGTCCCTCTCTCTCAGGGTGATATCTGTACACTGACTGGTGTCTCTCAGTCCCTCTCTCTCAGGGAGATATCTGTACACTGACTGGTGTCTCTCAGTCCCTCTCTCTCAGGGAGATATCTGTACACGGACTGGTGTCTCTCAGTCCCTCTCTCTCAGGGAGATATCTGTACACGGACTGGTGTCTCTCAGTCTCTCTCTCTCAGCGAGATATCTGTACTCTGACTGCTGTCTCTCAGTCCCTCTCTCATAAGGTGATAGCTGTACACTGACTGGTGTCTCAGTCCCTCTCTCTCAGGGTGATATCTGTACACATGACTGGTGTCTCTCAATCCCCTCTCTCTCAGGGCGATATCTGTGCACTGACAGGTGTCTCTCAGTCCCTCTCTGTCAGGGTGATCTTTGTACACTGACTGGTGCCTCTCAGTCCCTTCTCTCTCAGGGTGATATCTCTACAGTGACTGGTGTCTCAGACCCCTCTCTCTCAGGGCGATAACTGGAGACTGACTGGTGTCTATCAGTCCCCTCTCTCTCAGGGTGACATCTGTACACTGACTGGTGTCTCTCAAACCGTCTCTCTCAGGGAGATATCGGTACATTGACTGTCATCTCTCAGTCCCCTCTCTCTCAGGGTGATATCTGTAAACTGACTGGTGTCTCTGAATCCCTCTCTGTCAGGTTGATATCTGTACACTGACTGGTGTCTCTCAGTCCCCTCTGTCAGGGTGATATCTGTGCACTGGTGTCTCTCAGTTCCTCTCTCTCAGGGAGATATCTGTACACTGACTGGTGTCTCTCAGTCCGCTTTCTCTCAGGGTGACATCTGTACACTGACTGGTGTCTCTCAGTCCTCTCTCTCTCAGGGTGATATCTGAACACTGACTGGTGTCTCTCAGTCCTCGCTCTCTCTGGCTGATATCTGAACACTGAGTGGTGTCTCTCAGTCCCCTCTCTCTCAGGGAGACATCTGTACACTGACTGGTGTCTCTCAGCCCCTTTCTCTCATGGAGACATCTGTACACTGACTGGTATCTCTCAAACCCCTCTCTTTCAGGGTGATATCTGTACAATGTCTGGTGTCACTCAGTCCCTTCTCTCTCAGGGTGATATCTGTACACTGACTGGTATGTCTCAATCCATCCCTCTCAGGGAGATATCGGTACATTGACTGGTGTCTCTCAGTCCCTCTCTCTCAGGGTGATATCTGTACACTGACTGGTGTCTTTCAGTCCTCTCTCTCTCAGGGTGATATCTGTACAGTGACTGGTGTCTCTCAGACCCCTCACTCTCAGGGCGATAACTGTAGACTGACTGTTGTCTCTCAGGACCCTCTCTCTCAGGGTGATATCTGTACACTGACTGGTATCTCTCAGTCCTCTCTCTCAGAGTGATATCTGTACACTGACTGGTGTCTCTCAGTCCCCTCTCTCAGAGTGCTATCTGTACACTGACTGGTGTCTCTCAGTCCTCTCTTTCTCAGGGTGATATCAGTGCACTGACTGGTGGCTCTCAGTCGCTCTCTCTCAGCGAGATATCTGTACACTGACTGGTGTCTCTCAAACCCCTCTCTGTCAGGGTGATATCTGTACACTGTCTGCTGACTCTCAGTCCCTCTCTCTCAGGGAGATATCTGTAGACTGACTGGAGTCTCTCAGTCCCTCTCTCTCAGGGTGCTATCTGTACAATTTCTGGTGTCTCTCAGTCCCTTCTCTCTCAGGGTGATATCTGTGCACTGACTGGTGTCTGTCAATCCCCTCTCTCTCAGGGTGATATCTGTACACTGACTGGTGTCTCTCAATCCCCTCTCTCTCAGAGAGATATCTGTGCACTGACTGGTGTCTCTCAGTCCTCTCTCTCTCAGGGTGATATCTGTGCACTGACTGGTGTCTCTCAAACCCCTCTCTGTCCGGGTGACATCTGTACACTGTCTGCTGTCTCTCAGTCCCCTTTCTCTCAGGGTGATATCTGTACCCTGACTGGTGTCTATCAGTCCCCTCTCTCTCAGGGTGACATCTGTACACTGACTGGTGTCTCTCAATCCATCTCTCTCAGGGAGATATCGGAACATTGACTGGTGTCTCTCAATCCCCTCTCTCTCAGGGAGATATCTGTACACTGTTGTCTCTCAGTCCCTCGCTCTCAGGGAGATATCTGTACACTGACTGGTGTCTCTCAGTCCCTCTCTCTCAGGGAGACATCTGTACACTGTTGTCTCTCAGTCCCTCGCTCTCAGGGAGATATCTGTACACTGACTGGTGTCTCTCAGTCCCCTTTCTCTCAGGGAGATATCTGTACACTGACTGGTGTCTCTCAGTCCCCTTTCTCTCAGGGAGACATCGGTACACTGACTGGTTTCTCTCAGGGAGACATCTGTACACTGACTGGTATCTCTCAGTCCCACTCTCTCAGGGAGACATCTGTACACTGACTGGTGTCTCTCAGTCCTCTCTCTCTCAGGGTGATATCTGAACACTGTCTGCTGTCTCTCAGTCCCCTCTCTCTCAGGGAGATATCGGTACTTTGACTGGTGTCTCTCAGTCCTCGCTCTCTCAGGGTGATATCTGTAAACTGACTGGTATGTCTCAATTCATCTCTCTCAGGGAGATATCGGTACTTTGACTGGTGTCTCTCAGTCCTCTCTCTTTCAGGGTGATATCTGCACATTTACTGGTGTCTCTCAAACCCCTCTCTGTCAGGGTGATATCTGTACACTATCTGCTGTCTCTCAGTCCCCTTTCTCTCAGGGTGATATCTGTACAGTGACTGCTGTCTCTCAGTCCCTCTCTCTCAGGGTGATATCTGTACACTGACTGGTGTCTCTCACTCCCTCTCTCTCAGGGAGACATCTGTACACTGTTGTCTCTCAGTCCCTCGCTCTCAGGGAGATATCTGTACACTGACTGGTGTCTCTCAGTCCCCTTTCTCTCAGGGAGATATCTGTACACTGACTGGTGTCTCTCATTCCCCTCTGTCAGGGTGATATCTGTGCACTGGTGTCTCTCAGTCCCTCTCTCTCAGGGAGATATCTGTACACTGACTGGTGTCTCTCAGTCCCCTTTCTCTCAGGGAGACATCTGTACACTGACTGGTATCTCTCAGTCCCTCTCTCTCAGGGAGACATCTGTACACTGACTGGTGTCTCTCAGTCCTCTCTCTCTCAGGGAGACATCTGTACACTGACTGGTGTCTCTCAGTCCTCTCTCTCTCAGGGTGATATCTGAACACTGTCTGCTGTCTCTCAGTCCCCTCTCTCTCGGGGTGATATCTGTACACTGACTGGTGTCTCTCAGTCCCTCTCTCTCAGGGTGATATCTGTACACTGACTGGTGTCTCTCCGTCCCCTCTCTCTCAGGGAGATATCTGTACACTGACTGGTATCTCTCAATCCCTCTCTGTCAGGGTGATATCTGTACACTGACTGGTGTCTCTCAGGCCCCTCTCTCTCAGGGAGACATCTGTACACTGACTGGTATCTCTCAATCCCTCTCTGTCAGGGTGATATCTGTACACTGACTGGTGTCTCTCAGTCCCCTTTCTCTCAGGGAGACATCTCTACACTGACTGGTGTCTCTCAGTCCTCTCTCTGTCAGGGAGACATCTGTACACTGACTGGTGTCTCTCAGTCCCTCTCTCTCAGGGAGACATCTGTACACTGACTGGTGTCTCTCAGTCCTCTCTCTCTCAGGGTGATATCTGTACACTGACTGGTGTCTCTCAAACCCCTTACTCTCAGGGGGAGATCTGTACACTGACTGGTGTCTCTCAAACCCCTTTCTCTCAGGGGGAGATCTGTACACTGACTGGTGTCTCTCAGTCCTCTCTCTCTCAGGGTGATATCTGAACACTGACTGGTGCCTCTCAGTCCCTTCTCTCTCAGGGTGATATCTCTACAGTGACTGGTGTCTCTTAGACCCCTCACTCTCTGGGCGATATCTGGAGACTGACTGGTGTCTCTCAGGAACCTCTCTCTCAGGGTGATATCTGTACACTGACTGGTGTCTGTCAGTCCCCTCTCTCTCAGGGTGATATCTGTACACTGACTGGTGTCTGTCAGTCCCCTCTCTCTCAGGGTGATATCTGTACACTGACTGGTGTCTGTCAGTCCCCTCTCTCTCAGGGTGATATCTGTAAACTGACTGGTATGTCTCAATTCATCTCTCTCAGGGAGATATCGGTACTTTGACTGGTGTCTCTCAGTCCTCTCTCTTTCAGGGTGATATCTGCACATTTACTGGTGTCTCTCAAACCCCTCTCTGTCAGGGTGATATCTGTACACTATCTGCTGTCTCTCAGTCCCCTTTCTCTCAGGGTGATATCTGTACAGTGACTGCTGTCTCTCAGTCCCTCTCTCTCAGGGTGATATCTGTACACTGACTGGTGTCTCTCACTCCCTCTCTCTCAGGGAGACATCTGTACACTGTTGTCTCTCAGTCCCTCGCTCTCAGGGAGATATCTGTACACTGACTGGTGTCTCTCAGTCCCCTTTCTCTCAGGGAGATATCTGTACACTGACTGGTGTCTCTCATTCCCCTCTGTCAGGGTGATATCTGTGCACTGGTGTCTCTCAGTCCTCTCTCTCAGGGAGATATCTGTACACTGACTGGTGTCTCTCAGTCCCCTTTCTCTCAGGGAGACATCTGTACACTGACTGGTATCTCTCAGTCCCTCTCTATCAGGGAGACATCTGTACACTGACTGGTATCTCTCAGTCCCTCTCTCTCAGGGAGACATCTGTACACTGACTGGTGTCTCTCAGTCCTCTCTCTCTCAGGGTGATATCTGAACACTGTCTGCTGTCTCTCAGTCCCCTCTCTCTCGGGGTGATATCTGTACACTGACTGGTGTCTCTCAGTCCCTCTCTCTCAGGGTGATATCTGTACACTGACTGGTGTCTCTCCGTCCCCTCTCTCTCAGGGAGATATCTGTACACTGACTGGTATCTCTCAATCCCTCTCTGTCAGGGTGATATCTGTACACTGACTGGTGTCTCTCAGGCCCCTCTCTCTCAGGGAGACTTCTGTACACTGACTGGTATCTCTCAATCCCTCTCTGTCAGGGTGATATCTGTACACTGACTGGTGTCTCTCAGTCCCCTTTCTCTCAGGGAGACATCTCTACACTGACTGGTGTCTCTCAGTCCTCGCTCTCTCAGGGTGATATCTGTACACTGACTGGTGTCTCTCAAACCCCTTACTCTCAGGGGGAGATCTGTACACTGACTGGTGTCTCTCAAACCCCTTTCTCTCAGGGGGAGATCTGTACACTGACTGGTGTCTCTCAGTCCCCTCTCTCTCAGGGAGACATCTGTACACTGACTGGTGTCTCTCAGTCCTCTCTCTCTCAGGGTGATATCTGAACACTGACTGGTGTCTCTCAGTACCCTCTCTCTCAGGCAGATATCTGTACACTGACTGGTGTCTCTCATTCCCCTCTGTCATGGTGATATCTGTGCACTGGTGTCTCTCAGTCCCTCTCTCTCAGGGAGATATCTGTACACTGACTGGTGTCTCTCAGTCCCCTTTCTCTCAGGGAGATATCTGTACACTGACTGGTGTCTCTCAATCCCCTCTATCTCCGGGAGAGATCTGTCCACTGACTGGTGTCTCTCAGTACCCTCTCTCTCAAGGTGATCTTTGTACACTGACTGGTGCCTCTCAGTCCCTTCTCTCTCAGGGTGATATCTCTACAGTGACTGGTGTCTCTTAGACCCCTCACTCTCTGGGCGATATCTGGAGACTGACTGGTGTCTCTCAGGACCCTCTCTCTCAGGGTGATATCTGTACACTGACTGGTGTCTGTCAGTCCCCTCTCTCTCAGGGTGATATCTGTAAACTGACTGGTGTCTGTCAGTCCCTTCTCTCTCAGGGTGATATCTCTACAGTGACTGGTGTCTCTTAGACCCCTCACTCTCTGGGCGATATCTGGAGACTGACTGGTGTCTCTCAGGACCCTCTCTCTCAGGGTCATATCTGTACACTGACTGGTGTCTGTCAGTCCCCTCTCTCTCAGGGTGATATCTGTAAACTGACTGGTATGTCTCAATTCATCTCTCTCAGGGAGATATCGGTACTTTGACTGGTGTCTCTCAGTCCTCGCTCTCTCAGGGTGATATCTGTAAACTGACTGGTATGTCTCAATTCATCTCTCTCAGGGAGATATCGGTACTTTGACTGGTGTCTCTCAGTCCTCTCTCTTTCAGGGTGATATCTGCACATTTACTGGTGTCTCTCAAACCCCTCTCTGTCAGGGTGATATCTGTACACTATCTGCTGTCTCTCAGTCCCCTTTCTCTCAGGGTGATATCTGTACAGTGACTGCTGTCTCTCAGTCCCTCTCTCTCAGGGTGATATCTGTACACTGACTGGTGTCTCTCACTCCCTCTTTCTCAGGGAGACATCTGTACACTGTTGTCTCTCAGTCCCTCGCTCTCAGGGAGATATCTGTACACTGACTGGTGTCTCTCAGTCCCCTTTCTCTCAGGGAGATATCTGTACACTGACTGGTGTCTCTCATTCCCCTCTGTCAGGGTGATATCTGTGCACTGGTGTCTCTCAGTCCCTCTCTCTCAGGGAGATATCTGTACACTGACTGGTGTCTCTCAATCCCCTTTCTCTCAGGGAGACATCTGTACACTGACTGGTATCTCTCAGTCCCTCTCTCTCAGGGAGACATCTGTACACTGACTGGTATCTCTCAGTCCCTCTCTCTCAGGGAGACATTTGTACACTGACTGGTGTCTCTCAGTCCTCTCTCTCTCAGGGTGATATCTGAACACGGTCTGCTGTCTCTCAGTCCCCTCTCTCTCGGGGTGATATCTGTACACTGACTGGTGTCTCTCAGTCCCTCTCTCTCAGGGTGATGTCTGTACACTGACTGGTATCTCTCAGTCCCTCTCTCTCAGGGAGACATCTGTACACTGTCTGCTGTCTCTCAGTCCCCTCTCTCTCGGGGTGATATCTGTACACTGACTGGTATCTCTCAATCCTTCTCTGTCAGGGTGATATCTGTACACTGACTGGTGTCTCTCACTCCCCTTTCTCTCAGGGAGACATCTCTACACTGACTGGTGTCTCTCAGTCCTCGCTCTCTCAGGGTGATATCTGTACACTGACTGGTGTCTCTCAAACCCCTTACTCTCAGGGGGAGATCTGTACACTGACTGGTGTCTCTCAAACCCCTTTCTCTCAGGGGGAGATCTGTACACTGACTGGTGTCTCTCAGTCCCCTCTCTCTCAGGGAGACATCTGTACACTGACTGGTGTCTCTCAGTCCTCTCTCTCTCAGGGTGATATCTGAACACTGACTGGTGTCTCTCAGTACCCTCTCTCTCAGGCAGATATCTGTACACTGACTGGTATCTCTCATTCCCTCTCTCTCACAGAGATATCTGTACGCTGACTGGTGTCTCTCAGTCCCCTCTATCTCAGGGTGATATCTGTACACTGACTGGTCTCTCTCAGTCGCTTCTCTCTCAGGGTGATATCTGTACACTGACTGGTGTCTTTCAGGCCCCTCTCTCTCAGGGTGATATCTGTACACTGACTGGTGTCTCTCAGTCCCTCTCTCTCAGGTTGATATCTGTACACTGACTGGTCTCTCTCAGTCGCTTCTCTCTCAGGGTGATATCTGTACACTGACTGGTGTCTCTCAGTCCCCTCTCTCTCAGGGTGATATCTGTACACTGACTGGTGTCTTTCAGGCCCCTCTCTCTCAGGGTGATATCTCTACAGTGACTGGTGTCTCTCAGACCCCTCACTCTCAGGGTGATATCTGTACACTGACTGGTGTCTATCAGTCCCCTCTCTCTCAGGGTGACATCTGAACACTGACTGGTGTCTCTCAATCCATCTCTCTCAGGGAGATATCGGTACATTGACTGGTGTCTCTCAGTCCCCTTTCTCTCAGGGAGATATCTGTACACTGACTGGTGTCTCTCAGTCCTCTCTCTCTCAGGGAGATATCTGTACACTGACTGGTGTCTCTCATTCCCCTCTGTCAGGGTGATATCTGTGCACTGGTGTCTCTCAGTCCCTCTCTCTCAGGGAGATATCTGTACACTGACTGGTGTCTCTCAGTCCCCTTTCTCTCAGGGAGATATCTGTACACTGACTGGTGTCTCTCAGTCCTCTCTCTGTCAGGGAGACAACTGTACACTGACTGGTGTCTCTCAGTCCCTCTCTCTCAGGGAGACATCTGTACACTGACTGGTGTCTCTCAGTCCTCTCTCTCTCAGGGTGATATCTGAACACTGTCTGCTGTCTCTCAGTCCCCTTTCTCTGAGGGAGATATCTGTACACTGACTGGTGTCTCGCAGTCCTCTCTCTCAGGGTGATAACTGTACACTGACTGGTTTCTCTCAAACCCCTCTCTGTCAGGGTGATATCTGTACACTGTCTGCTGTCTCTCAGTCCCCTTTCTCTCAGGGTGATATCTGTACACTGACTGGTATCTCTCAATCCCTCTCCCTCAGGGAGATATCTGTACCCTGACTGGTGTGTCTCAATCCCCTCTCTCTCCGGGAGAGATCTGTCCACTGACTGGTGTCTCTCAGTACCCTCTCTCTCAAGGTGATCTTTGTACACTGACTGGTGCCTCTCAGTCCCTTCTCTCTCAGGGTGATATCTCTACAGTGACTGGTGTCTCTTAGACCCCTCACTCTCTGGGCGATATCTGGAGACTGACTGGTGTCTCTCAGGACCCTCTCTCTCAGGGTGATATCTGTACACTGACTGGTGTCTGTCAGTCCCCTCTCTCTCAGGGTGATATCTGTACACTGACTGGTGTCTGTCAGTCCCCTCTCTCTCAGGGTGATATCTGTAAACTGACTGGTATGTCTCAATTCATCTCTCTCAGGGAGATATCGGTACTTTGACTGGTGTCTCTCAGTCCTCGCTCTCTCAGGGTGATATCTGTAAACTGACTGGTATGTCTCAATTCATCTCTCTCAGGGAGATATCGGTACTTTGACTGGTGTCTCTCAGTCCTCTCTCTTTCAGGGTGATATCTGCACATTTACTGGTGTCTCTCAAACCCCTCTCTGTCAGGGTGATATCTGTACACTATCTGCTGTCTCTCAGTCCCCTTTCTCTCAGGGTGATATCTGTACACTGACTGGTGTCTCTCAGTCCCTCTCTCTCAGGGTGATATCTGTACACTGACTGGTGTCTCTCACTCCCTCTCTCTCAGGGAGACATCTGTACACTGTTGTCTCTCAGTCCCTCGCTCTCAGGGAGATATCTGTACACTGACTGGTGTCTCTCAGTCCCCTTTCTCTCAGGGAGATATCTGTACACTGACTGGTGTCTCTCATTCCCCTCTGTCAGGGTGATTTCTGTGCACTGGTGTCTCTCAGTCCCTCTCTCTCAGGGAGATATCTGTACACTGACTGGTGTCTCTCAGTCCCCTTTCTCTCAGGGAGACATCTGTACACTGACTGGTATCTCTCAGTCCCTCTCTCTCAGGGAGACATCTGTACACTGACTGGTATCTCTCAGTCCCTCTCTCTCAGGGAGACATCTGTACACTGACTGGTGTCTCTCAGTCCTCTCTCTCTCAGGGTGATATCTGAACACTGTCTGCTGTCACTCAGTCCCCTCTCTCTCCGGGTGATATCTGTACACTGACTGGTGTCTCTCAGTCCCTCTCTCTCAGGGTGATATCTGTACACTGACTGGTGTCTCTCCGTCCCCTCTCTCTCAGGGAGATATCTGTACACTGACTGGTATCTCTCAATCCCTCTCTGTCAGGGTGATATCTGTACACTGACTGGTGTCTCTCAGTCCCCTCTCTCTCAGGGAGACATCTGTACACTGACTGGTATCTCTCAATCCCTCTCTGTCAGGGTGATATCTGTACACTGACTGGTGTCTCTCAGTCCCCTTTCTCTCAGGGTGATATCTGTACACTGACTGGTGTCTCTCAAACCCCTTACTCTCAGGGGGAGATCTGTACACTGACTGGTGTCTCTCAAACCCCTTTCTCTCAGGGGGAGATCTGTACACTGACTGGTGTCTCTCAGTCCCCTCTCTCTCAGGGAGACATCTGTACACTGACTGGTGTCTCTCAGTCCCTCTCTCTCAGGGTGATATCTGAACACTGACTGGTGTCTCTCAGTCCTCTCTCTCTCAGGGTGATATCTGAACACTGACTGGTGTCTCTCAGTACCCTCTCTCTCAGGCAGATATCTGTACACTGACTGGTGTCTCTCAGTCCCTCTCTCTCAGGGTGATATCTGAACACTGACTGGTGTCTCTCAGTACCCTCTCTCTCAGGGAGATATCTGTACACTGACTGGTGTCTCTCAGTCCCTCTCTCTCAGGGTGATATCTGAACACTGACTGGTGTCTCTCAGTCCTCTCTCTCTCAGGGTGATATCTGAACACTGACTGGTGTCTCTCAGTCCTCTCTCTCTCACAGAGATATCTGTACGCTGACTGGTGTCTCTCAGTCCCCTCTATCTCAGGGTGATATCTGTACACTGACTGGTCTCTCTCAGTCGCTTCTCTCTCAGGGTGATATCTGTACACTGACTGGTGTCTTTCAGGCCCCTCTCTCTCAGGGTGATATCTGTACACTGACTGGTGTCTCTCAGTCCCTCTCTCTCAGGTTGATATCTGTACACTGACTGGTCTCTCTCAGTCGCTTCTCTCTCAGGGTGATATCTGTACACTGACTGGTGTCTCTCAGTCCCCTCTCTCTCAGGGTGATATCTGTACAGTGACTGGTGTCTCTCAGACCCCTCACTCTCAGGGCGATAACTGTAGACTGACTGGTGTCTATCAGTCCCCTCTCTCTCAGGGAGATATCTGTACAATGACTGGTGTCTCTCATTCCATCTCTCTCAGGGAGATATCGGTACATTGACTGGTGTCTCTCAGTCCCCTTTCTCTCAGGGAGATATCTGTACACTGACTGGTGTCTCTCAGTCCTCTCTCTCTCAGGGAGATATCTGTACACTGACTGGTGTCTCTCATTCCCCTCTGTCAGGGTGATATCTGTGCACTGGTGTCTCTCAGTCCCTCTCTCTCAGGGAGATATCTGTACACTGACTGGTGTCTCTCAGTCCCCTTTCTCTCAGGGAGATATCTGTACACTGACTGGTGTCTCTCAGTCCTCTCTCTGTCAGGGAGACATCTGTACACTGACTGGTGTCTCTCAGTCCCTCTCTCTCAGGGAGACATCTGTACACTGACTGGTGTCTCTCAGTCCTCTCTCTCTCAGGGTGATATCTGAACACTGTCTGCTGTCTCTCAGTCCCCTTTCTCTGAGGGAGATATCAGTACACTGACTGGTGTCTCGCAGTCCTCTCTCTCAGGGTGATAATACTGTACACTGACTGGTTTCTCTCAAACCCCTCTCTGTCAGGGTGATATCTGTACACTGTCTGCTGTCTCTCAGTCCCCTTTCTCTCAGGTTGATATCTGTACACTGACTGGTCTCTCTCAGTCGCTTCTCTCTCAGGGTGATATCTGTACACTGACTGGTGTCTTTCAGACCCCTCACTCTCAGGGTGACATCTGAACACTGACTGGTGTCTCTCAATCCATCTCTCTCAGGGAGATATCTGTGCACTGGTGTCTCTCAGTCCCTCTCTCTCAGGGAGATATCTGTACACTGACTGGTGTCTCTCAGTCCCCTTTCTCTCAGGGAGATATCTGTACACTGACTGGTGTCTCTCAGTCCTCTCTCTGTCAGGGAGACATCTGTACACTGACTGGTGTCTCTCAGTCCCTCTCTCTCAGGGAGACATCTGTACACTGACTGGTGTCTCTCAGTCCCCTCTCTCTCAGGGTGATAATACTGTACACTGACTGGTTTCTCTCAAACCCCTCTCTGTCAGGGTGATATCTGTACACTGTCTGCTGTCTCTCAGTCCCCGTTCTCTCAGGGTGATATCTGTACACTGACTGGTATCTCTCAATCCCTCTCCCTCAGGGAGATATCTGTACCCTGACTGGTGTGTCTCAATCCCCTCTCTCTCCGGGAGAGATCTGTCCACTGACTGGTGTCTCTCAGTACCCTCTCTCTCAAGGTGATCTTTGTACACTGACTGGTGCCTCTCAGTCCCTTCTCTCTCAGGGTGATATCTCTACAGTGACTGGTGTCACTTAGACCCCTCACTCTCTGGGCGATATCTGGAGACTGACTGGTGTCTCTCAGGACCCTCTCTCTCAGGGTGATATCTGTACACTGACTGGTGTCTGTCAGTCCCCTCTCTCTCAGGGTGATATCTATACACTGACTGGTGTCTGTCAGTCCCCTCTCTCTCAGGGTGATATCTGTAAACTGACTGGTATGTCTCAATTCATCTCTCTCAGGGAGATATCGGTACTTTGACTGGTGTCTCTCAGTCCTCGCTCTCTCAGGGTGATATCTGTAAACTGACTGGTATGTCTCAATTCATCTCTCTCAGGGAGATATCGGTACTTTGACTGGTGTCTCTCAGTCCTCTCTCTTTCAGGGTGATATCTGCACATTTACTGGTGTCTCTCAAACCCCTCTCTGTCAGGGTGATATCTGTACAGTGACTGCTGTCTCTCAGTCCCTCTCTCTCAGGGTGATATCTGTACACTGACTGGTGTCTCTCAATCCCCTCTCTCTCCGGGAGAGATCTGTCCACGGACTAGTGTCTCTCAGTCCCTCTCTCTCAGGGTGATATTTGTACACTGACTGGTGCCTCTCAGTCCCCTTTCTCTCAGGGTGATATTTGTACACTGACTGGTGCCTCTCAGTCCCCTTTCTCTCAGGGTGATATCTGTACACTGACTGGTGTCTCTCAATCCCTCTCTGTCAGGGTGATATCTCTATACTGACTGGTGTCTCTCAGTCCTCGCTCTCTCAGGGTGATATCTGTACACTGACTGGTGTCTCTCAAACCCCTTTCTCTCAGGGGGAGATCTGTACACTGACTGGTGTATCTCAGTCCCTCACTCTCAGGGAGACATCTGTACACTGACTGGTGTCTCTCAGTCCTCTCTCTCTCAGGGAGATATCTGAACACTGAGTGGTGTCTCTCCGTCCCCTCTCTCTCAGGGTGATATCTCTATACTGACTGGTGTCTCTCAGTCCTCGCTCTCTCAGGGTGATATCTGTACACTGACTGGTGTCTCTCAAACCCCTTTCTCTCAGGGGGAGATCTGTACACTGACTGGTGTCTCTCAGTCCCTCACTCTCAGGGAGACATCTGTACACTGACTGGTGTCTCTCAGTCCTCTCTCTCTCAGGGTGATATCTGAACACTGACAGGTGTCTCTCAGTACCCTCTCTCTCAGGCAGATATCTGTACACTGACTGGTGTCTCTCAGTCCCTCTCTCTCAGGGAGATATCTGTACACTGACTGGTATCTCTCATTCCCTCTCTCTCACGGAGATATCTGTACACTGACTGGTGTCTCTCAGTCCCCTCTATCTCAGGGTGATATCTGTACACTGACTGGTGTCTCTCAGTCCCCTCTATCTCAGGGTGATATCTGTACACTGACTGGTGTCTCTCAGACCCTCTCTCACAGGGACATATCTGTACACTGACTGGTGTCTCTCAGTCCCTCTCTCTCAGGGAGATATCTGTACACTGACTGGTGTCTCTCAGTCCCCTTTCTCTCAGGGAGATATCTGTACACTGACTGGTGTCTCTCAGTCCCTCTCTCTCAGGGAGATATCTGTACACTGACTGGTGTCTCTCAGTCCCCTTTCTCTCAGGGAGATATCTGTACACTGACTGGTGTCTCTCAGTCCTCTCTCTCTCAGGGAGATATCTGTACACTGACTGGTGTCTCTCATTCCCCTCTGTCAGGGTGATATCTGTGCACTGGTGTCTCTCAGTCCCTCTCTCTCAGGGTGATATCTGTACACTGACTGGTGTCTCTCAGTCCCTCTCTCTCAGGGAGATATCTGTACACTGACTGGTGTCTCTCAGTCCCCTTTCTCTCAGGGAGATATCTGTACACTGACTGGTGTCTCTCAGTCCTCTCTCTCTCAGGGAGATATCTGTACACTGACTGGTGTCTCTCATTCCCCTCTGTCAGGGTGATATCTGTGCACTGGTGTCTCTCAGTCCCTCTCTCTCAGGGAGATATCTGTACACTGACTGGTGTCTCTCAGTCCCCTTTCTCTCAGGGAGATATCTGTACACTGACTGGTGTCTCTCAGTCCTCTCTCTGTCAGGGAGACATCTGTACACTGACTGGTGTCTCTCAGTCCCTCTCTCTCAGGGAGACATCTGTACACTGACTGGTGTCTCTCAGTCCTCTCTCTCTCAGGGTGATATCTGAACACTGTCTGCTGTCTCTCAGTCCCCTTTCTCTGAGGGAGATATCTGTACACTGACTGGTGTCTCGCAGTCCTCTCTCTCAGGGTGATAACTGTACACTGACTGGTTTCTCTCAAACCCCTCTCTGTCAGGGTGATATCTGTACACTGTCTGCTGTCTCTCAGTCCCCTTTCTCTCAGGGTGATATCTGTACACTGACTGGTATCTCTCAATCCCTCTCCCTCAGGGAGATATCTGTACCCTGACTGGTGTGTCTCAATCCCCTCTCTCTCCGGGAGAGATCTGTCCACTGACTGGTGTCTCTCAGTACCCTCTCTCTCAAGGTGATCTTTGTACACTGACTGGTGCCTCTCAGTCCCTTCTCTCTCAGGGTGATATCTCTACAGTGACTGGTGTCTCTTAGACCCCTCACTCTCTGGGCGATATCTGGAGACTGACTGGTGTCTCTCAGGACCCTCTCTCTCAGGGTGATATCTGTACACTGACTGGTGTCTGTCAGTCCCCTCTCTCTCAGGGTGATATCTGTACACTGACTGGTGTCTGTCAGTCCCCTCTCTCTCAGGGTGATATCTGTAAACTGACTGGTATGTCTCAATTCATCTCTCTCAGGGAGATATCGGTACTTTGACTGGTGTCTCTCAGTCCTCGCTCTCTCAGGGTGATATCTGTAAACTGACTGGTATGTCTCAATTCATCTCTCTCAGGGAGATATCGGTACTTTGACTGGTGTCTCTCAGTCCTCTCTCATTCAGGGTGATATCTGCACATTTACTGGTGTCTCTCAAACCCCTCTCTGTCAGGGTGATATCTGTACAGTGACTGCTGTCTCTCAGTCCCTCTCTCTCAGGGTGATATCTGTACAGTGACTGCTGTCTCTCAGTCCCTCTCTCTCAGGGTGATATCTGTACAGTGACTGCTGTCTCTCAGTCCCTCTCTCTCAGGGTGATATCTGTACACTGACTGGTGTCTCTCAATCCCCTCTCTCTCCGGGAGAGATCTGTCCACGGACTAGTGTCTCTCAGTAACCTCTCTCTCAGGGTGATATTTGTACACGGACTGGTGCCTCTCAGTCCCCTTTCTTTCGGGGAGATATCGGTACATTGACTGGTGTCTCTCAACCCCCTCTCTCTCAGGGAGATATCTGTACACTGACTGGTGTCTCTCTGTCCCTCTCTCTCAGGGAGATATCTGTACACTGACTGGTATCTCTCAATCCCTCTCTGTCAGGGTGATATCTGAACACTGAGTGGTGTCTCTCCGTCCCCTCTCTCTCAGGGTGATATCTGTACACTGACTGGTGTCTCTCAGTCCCTCTATCTCAGGGTGATATCTCTATACTGACTGGTGTCTCTCAGTCCTCGCTCTCACAGGGTGATATCTGTACACTGACTGGTGTCTCTCAAACCCCTTTCTCTCAGGGGGAGATCTGTACACTGACTGGTGTCTCTCAGTCCCTCACTCTCAGGGAGACATCTGTACACTGACTGGTATCTCTCATTCCTCTCTCTCTCAGGGTGATATCTGAACACTGACTGGTGTCTCTCAGTACCCTCTCTCTCAGGCAGATATCTGTACACTGACTGGTATCTCTCATTCCCTCTCTCTCACGGAGATATCTGTACGCTGACTGGTGTCTCTCAGTCCCCTCTATCTCAGGGTGATATCTGTACACTGACTGGTGTCTCTCAGTCCCCTCTATCTCAGGGTGATATCTGTGCACTGACTGGTGTATCTCAGTCCCTCTCTCTCAGGGAGTTATCTGTACACTGACTGGTGTGTCTCAGGCCCCTATCTCTCTGGGTGCTATCTGTACACTGACTGGTGTCTCTCAGTCCCTCTCTCTCAGGGTGATATCTCTACACTGACAGGTGTCTCTCAGTCCTCGCTCTCTCAGGGTGATATCTGTACACTGACTGGTGCCTCTCAGTCGCTCTCTCTCAGGGAGATATCTGTACACTGACTGGTGTCTCTCAGACCCCTTTCTCACAAGGAGAGATCTGTACACTGACTGGTGTCTCTCAGTCCCTCACTCTCAGGGAGACATCTGTACACTGACTGGTGTCTCTCAGTACTCTCTCACTCAGGGTGATATCTGTACACTGACTGGTGTCTCTCAGTCCCCTCTATCTCTGGGAGATATCTGTACACAGACTGGTGTCTCTCAGTACCCTCTCTCTCAGGCAGATATCTGTACACTGACTGGTATCTCTCATTCCCACTCTCTCACGGAGATATCTGTACGCTGACTGGTGTCTCTCAGTCCCCTCTATCTCAGGGTGATATCTGTACACTGACTGGTGTCTCTCAGTCCCCTCTATCTCAGGGTGATATCTGTGCACTGACTGGTGTATCTCAGTCCCTCTCTCTCAGGGAGTTATCTGTACACTGACTGGTGTGTCTCAGGCCCCGATCTCTCTGGGTGCTATCTGTACACTGACTGGTGTCTCTCAGTCCCTTCTCTCTCAGGCTGATATCTGTACACTGACTGGTGTCTTTCAGGCCCCTCTCTCTCAGGGTGATATCTCTACACTGACTGGTGTCTCTCAGTCCTCGCTCTCTCAGGGTGATATCTGTACACTGACTGGTGCCTCTCAGTCGCTCTCTCTCAGGGAGATATCTGTACACAGACTGGTGTCTCTCAGACCCCTTTCTCTCAGGGAGAGATCTGTACACTGACTGGTGTCTCTCAGTCCCCTCTCTCTCAGGGAGATATCTGTACACTGACTGGTGTCTTTCAGGCCCCTCTCTCTCAGGGTGATATCTGTACACTGACTGGTGTCTCTCAGTCCCTCTCTCTCAGGTTGATATCTGTACACTGACTGGTGTCTCTCAGTCCTCTCTCTCTCAGGGAGATATCTGTACACTGACTGGTGTCTCTCACTCCCTCTCTCTCAGGGAGACATCTGTACACTGTTGTCTCTCAGTCCCTCGCTCTCAGGGAGATATCTGTACACTGACTGGTGTCTCTCAGTCCCCTTTCTCTCAGGGAGATATCTGTACACTGACTGGTGTCTCTCATTCCCCTCTGTCAGGGTGATATCTGTACACTGACTGGTGTCTCTCAGTCCCTCTCTCTCAGGGAGATATCTGTACACTGACTGGTGTCTCTCAGTCCCCTTTCTCTCAGGGTGATATCTGTACACTGACTGGTGTCTCTCAGTCCTCTCTCTGTCAGGAAGACATCTGTACACTGACTGGTGTCTCTCAGTCCCTCTCTCTCAGGGAGACATCTGTACACTGACTGGTGTCTCTCAGTCCTCTCTCTCTCAGGGTGATATCTGAACACTGTCTGCTGTCTCTCAGTCCCCATTCTCTGAGGGTGATATCTGTTCACTGTCTTCTGTCTCTCAGTCCCCTTTCTCTCAGGGTGATATCTGTACAGTGACTGGTGTCTCTCAGTCCTCTCTCTCAGGGTGATATCTGTACACTGACTGGTATCTCTCAATCCCTCTCCCTCAGGGAGATATCTGTACCCTGACTGGTGTGTCTCAATCCCCTCTCTCTCCGGGAGAGATCAGTCCACTGACTGGTGTCTCTCAGTACCCTCTCTCTCAAGGTGATCTTTGTACACTGACTGGTACCTCTCAGTCCCTTCTCTCTCAGGGTGATATCTCTACAGTGACTGGTGTCTCTTAGACCCCTCACTCTCTGGGCGATATCTGGAGACTGACTGGTGTCTCTCAGCAACCTCTCTCTCAGGGTGATATCTGTACAATGTCTGGTGTCACTCAGTCCCTTCTCTCTCAGGGTGATATCTATACACTGACTGGTGTCTGTCAGTCCCCTCTCTCTCAGGGTGATATCTGTAAACTGACTGGTATGTCTCAATTCATCTCTCTCAGGGAGATATCGGTACTTTGACTGGTGTCTCTCAGTCCTCTCTCTTTCAGGGTGATATCTGCACATTTACTGGTGTCTCTCAAACCCCTCTCTGTCAGGGTGATATCTGTACACTATCTGCTGTCTCTCAGTCCCCTTTCTCTCAGGCTGATATCTGTACAGTGACTGCTGTCTCTCAGTCCCTCTCTCTCAGGGTGATATCTGTACACTGACTGGTGTCTCTCACTCCCTCTCTCTCAGGGAGACATCTGTACACTGTTGTCTCTCAGTCCCTCGCTCTCAGGGAGATATCTGTACACTGACTGGTGTCTCTCAGTCCCCTTTCTCTCAGGGAGATATCTGTACACTGACTGGTGTCTCTCATTCCCCTCTGTCAGGGTGATATCTGTGCACTGGTGTCTCTCAGTCCCTCTCTCTCAGGGAGATATCTGTACACTGACTGGTGTCTCTCAGTCCCCTTTCTCTCAGGGAGACATCTGTACACTGACTGGTATCTCTCAGTCCCTCTCTCTCAGGGAGACATCTGTACACTGACTGGTATCTCTCAGTCCCTCTCTCTCAGGGAGACATCTGTACACTGACTGGTGTCTCTCAGTCCTCTCTCTCTCAGGGTGATATCTGAACACTGTCTGCTGTCTCTCAGTCCCCTCTCTCTCGGGGTGATATCTGTACACTGACTGGTGTCTCTCAGTCCCTCTCTCTCAGGGTGATATCTGTACACTGACTGGTGTCTCTCCGTCCCCTCTCTCTCAGGGAGATATCTGTACACTGACTGGTATCTCTCAATCCCTCTCTGTCAGGGTGATATCTGTACACTGACTGGTGTCTCTCATTCCCCTCTCTCTCAGGGAGACATCTGTACACTGACTGGTATCTCTCAATCCCTCTCTGTCAGGGTGATATCTGTACACTGACTGGTGTCTCTCTGTCCCCTTTCTCTCAGGGAGACATCTCTACACTGACTGGTGTCTCTCAGTCCTCGCTCTCTCAGGGTGATATCTGTACACTGACTGGTGCCTCTCAGTCGCTCTCTCTCAGGGAGATATCTGTACACTGACTGGTGTCTCTCAGACCCCTTTCTCACAGGGAGAGATCTGTACACTGACTGGTGTCTCTCAGTCCCCTCTCTCTCAGGGAGACATCTCTACACTGACTGGTGTCTCTCAGTCCTCGCTCTCTCAGGGTGATATCTGTACACTGACTGGTGTCTCTCAAACCCCTTACTCTCAGGAGGAGATCTGTACACTGACTGGTGTCTCTCAGTCCCCTCTCTCTCAGGGAGACATCTGTACACTGACTGGTGTCTCTCAGTCCTCTCTCTCTCAGGGTGATATCTGAACACTGACTGGTGTCTCTCAGTACCCTCTCTCTCAAGGAGATATCTGTGCACTGACTGGTATCTCTCATTCCCTCTCTCTCACAGAGATATCTGTACGCTGACTGGTGTCTCTCAGTCCCCTCTATCGCAGGGTGATATCTGTACACTGACTGGTCTCTCTCAGTCCCCTCTCTCTCAAGGTGATCTTTGTACACTGACTGGTGTCTCTCAGTCCCTTCTCTCTCAGGGTGATATCTCTACAGTGACTGGTGTCTCTTAGACCCCTCACTCTCTGGGCGATATCTGGAGACTGACTGGTGTCTCTCAGGACCCTCTCTCTCAGGGTGATATCTGTACACTGACTGGTGTCTGTCAGTCCCCTCTCTCTCAGGGTGATATCTGTACACTGACTGGTGTCTGTCAGTCCCCTCTCTCTCAGGGTGATATCTGTAAACTGACTGGTATGTCTCAATTCATCTCTCTCAGGGAGATATCGATACTTTGACTGGTGTCTCTCAGTCCTCGCTCTCTCAGGGTGATATCTGTAAACTGACTGGTATGTCTCAATTCATCTCTCTCAGGGAGATATCGGTACTTTGACTGGTGTCTCTCAGTCCTCTCTCTTTCAGGGTGATATCTGCACATTTACTGGTGTCTCTCAAACCCCTCTCTGTCAGGGTGATATCTGTACAGTGACTGCTGTCTCTCAGTCCCTCTCTCTCAGGGTGATATCTGTACACTGACTGGTGTCTCTCAATCCCCTCTCTCTCCGGGAGAGATCTGTCCACGGACTAGTGTCTCTCAGGAACCTCTCTCTCAGGGTGATATTTGTACACTGACTGGTGCCTCTCAGTCCCCTTTCTCTCAGGGAGATATCTGTACACTGACTGGTGTCTCTCATTCCCCTCTGTCAGGGTGATATCTGTACACTGACTGGTATCTCTCAATCCCTCTCTGTCAGGGTGATATCTGAACACTGAGTGGTGTCTCTCCGTCCCCTCTCTCTCAGGGTGATATCTGTACACTGACTGGTGTCTCTCAATCCCCTCTCTCTCCGGGAGAGATCTGTCCACGGACTAGTGTCTCTCAGGAACCTCACTCTCAGGGTGATATTTGTACACTGACTGGTGCCTCTCAGTCCCCTTTCTCTCAGGGAGATATCTGTACACTGACTGGTGTCTCTCATTCCCCTCTGTCAGGGTGATATCTGTACACTGACTGGTATCTCTCAATCCCTCTCTGTCAGGGTGATATCTGAACACTGAGTGGTGTCTCTCCGTCCCCTCTCTCTCAGGGTGATATCTTTACACTGACTGGTGTCTCTCAGTCCCTCTCTCTCAGGGTGATATCTTTACACTGACTGGTGTCTCTCAGTCCCTCTCTCTCAGGGTGATATCTGAACACTGACTGGTGTCTCTCAGTCCCTCTCTCTCTCAGGGAGATATCTGTACACTGACTGGTGTCTCTCAGTCCCACTCTCTCAGGGAGACATCTGTACACTGACTGGTGTCTCTCATTCCTCTCTCTCTCAGGGTGATATCTGAACACTGACTGGTGTCTCTCAGTACCCTCTCTCTCAGGCAGATATCTGTACACTGACTGGTATCTCTCATTCCCTCTCTCTCACGGAGATATCTGTACGCTGACTGGTGTCTCTCAGTCCCCTCTATCTCAGGGTGATATCTGTACACTGACTGGTGTCTCTCAGTCCCCTCTATCTCAGGGTGATATCTGTGCACTGACTGGTCTATCTCAGTCCCTCTCTCTCAGGGAGTTATCTGTACACTGACTGGTGTGTCTCAGGCCCCGATCTCTCTGGGTGCTATCTGTACACTGACTGGTGTCTCTCAGTCCCTTCTCTCTCAGGGTGATATCTGTACACTGACTGGTGTCTCTCAGTCCCCTCTCTCTCAGGGTGATATCTGTACACTGACTGGTGTCTCTCAGTCCCCTCTCTCTCAGGGTGATATCTGTACACTGACTGGTGTCTCTCAGCCCATTTCTCTCAGGGTGATATCTCTACAGTGACTGGTGTCTCTTAGACCCCTCACTCTCAGGGTGATATCTGTACAATGTCTGGTGTCACTCAGTCCCTTCTCTCTCAGGGTGATATCTGTACACTGACTGGTGTCTGTCAGTCCCCTCTCTCTCAGGGTTTTTTCTGTAAACTGACTGGTATGTCTCAATTCATCTCTCTCAGGGAGATATCGGTACTTTGACTGGTGTCTCTCAGTCCTCTCTCTTTCAGGGTGATATCTGCACATTTACTGGTGTCTCTCAAACCCTTCTCTGTCAGCGTGATATCTGTACACTATCTGCTGTCTCTCAGTCCCCTTTCTCTCAGGGTGATATCTGTACAGTGACTGCTGTCTCTCAGTCCCTCTCTCTCAGGGTGATATCTGTACACTGACTGGTGTCTCTCACTCCCTCTCTCTCAGGGAGACATCTGTACACTGTTGTCTCTCAGTCCCTCGCTCTCAGGGAGATATCTGTACACTGACTGGTGTCTCTCAGTCCCCTTTCTCTCAGGGAGACATCTGTACACTGACTGGTGTCTCTCAGTCCCCTCTATCTCAGGGTGATATCTGTGCACTGACTGGTGTACCTCAGTCCCTCTCTCTCAGGGAGTTATCTGTACACTGACTGGTGTGTCTCAGGCCCCGATCTCTCTGGGTGCTATCTGTACACTGACTGGTGTCTCTCAGTCCCTTCTCTCTCAGGCTGATATCTGTACACTGACTGGTGTCTTTCAGGCCCCTCTCTCTCAGGGTGATATCTGTACACTGACTGGTGTCTCTCAGCCCATTTCTCTCAGGGTGATATCTGTACACTGACTGGTGTCTCTCAGTCCTCGCTCTCTCAGGGTGATATCTGTACACTGACTGGTGCCTCTCAGTCGCTCTCTCTCAGGGAGATATCTGTACACTGACTGGTGTCTCTCAGACCCCTTTCTCTCAGGGAGAGATCTGTACACTGACTGTTGTCTCTCAGTCCCTTCTCTCTCTGGGAGATATCTGTACACTGACTGCTGTCTCTCAGTCCCTTCTCTCTCAGGGTGATATCTGTACACTGACTGGTGTCTCTCAGTCCCTTCTCTCTCAGCGAGATATCTGTACACTGACTGGTGTCTCTCCGTCCCTTCACTCTCAGGCTGATATCTGTACACTGACTGGTGTCTCTCAGTCCCTTCTCTCTCAGGGAGATATCTGTACACTGACTGGTGTCTCTCCGTCCCTTCTCTCTCAGGGTGATATCTGTACACTGACTGGTGTCTCTCAGTCCCCTCTATCTCAGGGTGATATCTGTGCACTGACTGGTCTATCTCAGTCCCTCTCTCTCAGGGAGTTATCTGTACACTGACTGGTGTGTCTCAGGCCCCGATCTCTCTGGGTGCTATCTGTACACTGACTGGTGTCTCTCAGTCCCTTCTCTCTCAGGGTGATATCTGTACACTGACTGGTGTCTCTCAGTCCCCTCTCTCTCAGGGTGATATCTGTACACTGACTGGTGTCTCTCAGTCCCCTCTCTCTCAGGGTGATATCTGTACACTGACTGGTGTCTCTCAGCCCATTTCTCTCAGGGTGATATCTCTACAGTGACTGGTGTCTCTTAGACCCCTCACTCTCAGGGTGATATCTGTACAATGTCTGGTGTCACTCAGTCCCTTCTCTCTCAGGGTGATATCTGTACACTGACTGGTGTCTGTCAGTCCCCTCTCTCTCAGGGTTTTTTCTGTAAACTGACTGGTATGTCTCAATTCATCTCTCTCAGGGAGATATCGGTACTTTGACTGGTGTCTCTCAGTCCTCTCTCTTTCAGGGTGATATCTGCACATTTACTGGTGTCTCTCAAACCCTTCTCTGTCAGCGTGATATCTGTACACTATCTGCTGTCTCTCAGTCCCCTTTCTCTCAGGGTGATATCTGTACAGTGACTGCTGTCTCTCAGTCCCTCTCTCTCAGGGTGATATCTGTACACTGACTGGTGTCTCTCACTCCCTCTCTCTCAGGGAGACATCTGTACACTGTTGTCTCTCAGTCCCTCGCTCTCAGGGAGATATCTGTACACTGACTGGTGTCTCTCAGTCCCCTTTCTCTCAGGGAGACATCTGTACACTGACTGGTGTCTCTCAGTCCCCTCTATCTCAGGGTGATATCTGTGCACTGACTGGTGTACCTCAGTCCCTCTCTCTCAGGGAGTTATCTGTACACTGACTGGTGTGTCTCAGGCCCCGATCTCTCTGGGTGCTATCTGTACACTGACTGGTGTCTCTCAGTCCCTTCTCTCTCAGGCTGATATCTGTACACTGACTGGTGTCTTTCAGGCCCCTCTCTCTCAGGGTGATATCTGTACACTGACTGGTGTCTCTCAGCCCATTTCTCTCAGGGTGATATCTGTACACTGACTGGTGTCTCTCAGTCCTCGCTCTCTCAGGGTGATATCTGTACACTGACTGGTGCCTCTCAGTCGCTCTCTCTCAGGGAGATATCTGTACACTGACTGGTGTCTCTCAGACCCCTTTCTCTCAGGGAGAGATCTGTACACTGACTGTTGTCTCTCAGTCCCTTCTCTCTCTGGGAGATATCTGTACACTGACTGCTGTCTCTCAGTCCCTTCTCTCTCAGGGTGATATCTGTACACTGACTGGTGTCTCTCAGTCCCTTCTCTCTCAGCGAGATATCTGTACACTGACTGGTGTCTCTCCGTCCCTTCACTCTCAGGCTGATATCTGTACACTGACTGGTGTCTCTCAGTCCCTTCTCTCTCAGGGAGATATCTGTACACTGACTGGTGTCTCTCCGTCCCTTCTCTCTCAGGGTGATATCTGTACACTGACTGGTGTCTCTCAGTCCCTTCTCTGTCAGGGAGTTTTCTGTACACTGACTGGTGTCTCTAAGTCCCTTCTCTCTCAGGGAGATATCTGTACACTGACTGGTGTCTCTCAGTCCCTTCTCTCTCAGGGTGATATCTGTACACTGACTGGTGTCTCTCAGTCCCTTCTCTGTCAGGGAGTTTTCTGTACACTGACTGGTGTCTCGAAGTCCCTTCTCTCTCAGGGAGATATCTGTACACTGACTGGTGTCTCTCAGTCCCTTCTTTCTTAGGGAGATATCTGATACCCGACTGGTGTCTCTCAGACCCCTCTCTCTCAGGGTGATATCTGTACACTGTCTTGCCTCTCTCAGTCCTCTCTCTCTCAGGGTGATATCTGTACACTGACTGGTGTCTCTCAGTCCCTCTCTCTCAGGGAGATATCTGCACACTGAGTGGTGTCTCTCAGTCCCCTCTCTCTCAGGGTGATATCTGTACACTGAGTGGTGTCTCTCAGCCCATTTCTCTCAGGGAGACATCTCTGCACTGACTGGTGTCTCTCAGTCCTCGCTCTCTCAGGGTGATATCTGTACACTGACTGGTGTCTCTCAAACTCCTTTCTCTCAGGGAGATATCTGTACACTGACTGGTGTCTCTCAAACTCCTTTCTCTCAGGGAGATATCTGTACACTGACTGGTGTCTCTCAAACTCCTTTCTCTCAGGCAGATATCTGTACACTGACTGGTGTCTCTCAGTCCCCTCTATCTCAGGGTGATATCTGTACACAGACTGGTGTCTCTCAATCCCTTCTCTCTCAGGGAGATATCTGTACACTGATAGGTGTCTCTCAGTCCCTTCACTCTCAGTGAGATATCTGTACACTGACTGTTGTCTCTCAGTCCCTTCTCTCTCTGGGAGATATCTGTACACTGACTGGTGTCTCTCAGTCCCTTCTCTCTCAGGGTGATATCTGTACACTGACTGGTGTCTCTCAGTCCCTTCTCTCTCAGGGAGATATCTGTACACTGACTGGTGTCTCTCAGTCCCTTCTCTCTCAGGGAGTTTTCTGTACACTGACTGGTGTCTCTAAGTCCCTTCTCTCTCAGGGAGATATCTGTACACTGACTGGTGTCTCTCAGTCCCTTCTTTCTCAGGGAGATATCTGATACCCGACTGGTGTCTCTCAGACCCCTCTCTCTCAGGGTGATATCTGTACACTGACTTGCGTCTCTCAGTCCTCTCTCTCTCAGGTTGATATCTGTACACTGACTGGTGTCTGTCACTCCCTCTCTCTCAGGGTGATATCTGTACACTGACTGGTGTCTCTCAGTCCCCTCTCTCTCAGGGAGATATCTGTACACTGACTGGTGTCTCTCAGTCCCTCTCTCTCAGGGTGATATCTGTACACTGACTGGTGTCTCTCAGTCGCTTCTCTCTCAGGGTGATATCTGTACACTGACTGGTGTATCTCAGTCCCTCTCTCAGGGAGTTATCTGTACACTGACTGGTGTCTGTCACTCCCTCTCTCTCAGGGTGCTATCTGTACACTGACTGGTGTCTCTCAGTCCGTTCTTTCTCAGGGTTATATCTGTACACTGACTGGTGTCTCTCAGTCCCCTCTCTCTCAGGGTGATATCTGTACACTGACTGGTGTCTCTCAGTCCCTCTCTCTCAGGGTGATATCTGTACACTGACTGGTGTCTTTCAGGCCCCTCTCTCTCAGGGTGATATCTGTACACTGACTGGTGTCTCTCAGCCCATTTCTCTCAGGGAGACATCTCTACACTGACTGGTGTCTCTCAGTCCCCTCTCTCTCAGGGTGATATCTGTACACTGACTGGTGTCTCTCAGTCCCTCTCTCTCAGGGTGATATCTGTACACTGACTGGTGTCTCTCAGTCCCTTCTCTCTCAGGCTGATATCTGTACACTGACTGGTGTCTCTCAGTCCCTTCTCTCTCAGGCTGATATCTGTACACTGACTGGTGTCTTTCAGGCCCCTCTCTCTCAGGGTGATATCTGTACACTGACTGGTGTCTCTCAGCCCATTTCTCTCAGGGAGATATCTGTACACTGACTGGTGCCTCTCAGTCGCTCTCTCTCAGGGAGATATCTGTACACTGACTGCTGTCTCTCAGTCCCTTCTCTCTCAGGGAGATATCTGTACACTGACTGGTGTCTCTCAGTCCCTTCTCTCTCAGCGAGATATCTGTACACTGACTGGTGTCTCTCCGTCCCTTCACTCTCAGGGTGATATCTGTACACTGACTGGTGTCTCTCAGTCCCTTCTCTCTCAGGGAGATATCTGTACACTGACTGGTGTCTCTCAGTCCCTTCTCTCTCCGGGAGTTTTCTGTACACTGACTGGTGTCTCTAAGTCCCTTCTCTCGAAGGGAGATATCTGTACACTGACAGGTGTCTCTCAGTCCCTTCTTTCTCAGGGAGATATCTGATACCCGCCTGGTGTCTCTCAGACCCCTCTCTCTCAGGGTGATATCTGTACACTGACTGGTGTCTCTCAGTCCCTCTCTCTCAGGGAGACATCTGAACACTGACTGGTGTCTCTCAGTCCTCTCTCTCTCAGGGTGATATCTGTACACTAACTGGTGTCTCTCAGTCCCCTCTCTCTCAGGGTGATATCTGTACACTGACTGGTGTCTCTCAGTCCCTCTCTCTCAGGGAGACATCTGAACACTGACTGGTGTCTCTCAGTCCTCTCTCTCTCAGGGTGATATCTGTACACTAACTGGTGTCTCTCAGTCCCCTCTCTCTCAGGGTGATATCTGTACACTGACTGGTGTCTCTCAGTCCCTCTCTCTCAGGGAGATATCTGTACACTGACTGGTGTCTCTCAGTCCCTTCTCTCTCAGGGAGATAACTGTACACTGTCTGGTGTCTCTCAGTCCTCTCTCTCTCAGGGTGATATCTGTACACTAACTGGTGTCTCTCAGTCCCCTCTCTCTCAGGGTGATATCTGTACACTGACTGGTGTCTCTCAGTCCCTCTCTCTCAGGGAGACATCTGAACACTGACTGGTGTCTCTCAGTCCTCTCTCTCTCAGGGTGATATCTGTACACTAACTGGTGTCTCTCAGTCCCCTCTCTCTCAGGGTGATATCTGTACACTGACTGGTGTCTCTCAGTCCCTCTCTCTCAGGGAGATATCTGTACACTGACTGGTGTCTCTCAGTCCCTTCTCTCTCAGGGAGATAACTGTACACTGTCTGGTGTCTCTCAGTCCCTTCTCTCTCAGGGAGATATCTGTACACTGACTGCTGTCTCTCAGTCCCCTCTATCTCAGGGAGATATCTGTACACTGATAGGTGTCTCTCAGTCCCTTCACTCTCAGTGAGATATCTGTACACTGACTGTTGTCTCTCAGTCCCTTCTCTCTCTGGGAGATATCTGTACACTGACTGGTGTCTCTCAGTCCCTTCTCTCTCAGGGTGATATCTGTACACTGACTGGTGTCTCTCAGTCCCTTCTCTCTCAGGGAGATATCTGTACACTGACTGGTGTCTCTCAGTCCCTTCTCTCTCAGGGAGTTTTCTGTACACTGACTGGTGTCTCTAAGTCCCTTCTCTCTCAGGGAGATATCTGTACACTGACTGGTGTCTCTCAGTCCCTTCTTTCTCAGGGAGATATCTGATACCCGACTGGTGTCTCTCAGACCCCTCTCTCTCAGGGTGATATCTGTACACTGACTTGCGTCTCTCAGTCCTCTCTCTCTCAGGTTGATATCTGTACACTGACTGGTGTCTGTCACTCCCTCTCTCTCAGGGTGATATCTGTACACTGACTGGTGTCTCTCAGTCCCCTCTCTCTCAGGGAGATATCTGTACACTGACTGGTGTCTCTCAGTCCCTCTCTCTCAGGGTGATATCTGTACACTGACTGGTGTCTCTCAGTCGCTTCTCTCTCAGGGTGATATCTGTACACTGACTGGTGTATCTCAGTCCCTCTCTCAGGGAGTTATCTGTACACTGACTGGTGTCTGTCACTCCCTCTCTCTCAGGGTGCTATCTGTACACTGACTGGTGTCTCTCAGTCCGTTCTTTCTCAGGGTTATATCTGCACACTGACTGGTGTCTCTCAGTCCCCTCTCTCACAGGGTGATATCTGTACACTGACTGGTGTCTCTCAGGCGCCTCTCTCTCAGGGTGCTATCTGTACACTGACTGGTGTCTCTCAGTCCCTCTCTCTCAGGGTGATATCTGTACACTGACTGGTTTCTCTCAGACCCCTTTCTCTCAGGGTGATATCTGTACACTGACTGGTGTCTCTCAGTCCCTCTCTCTCAGGGAGACATCTGAACACTGACTGGTGTCTCTCAGTCCTCTCTCTCTCAGGGTGATATCTGTACACTAACTGGTGTCTCTCAGTCCCCTCTCTCTCAGGGTGATATCTGTACACTGACTGGTGTCTCTCAGTCCCTCTCTCTCAGGGAGATATCTGTACACTGACTGGTGTCTCTCAGTCCCTTCTCTCTCAGGGAGATAACTGTACACTGTCTGGTGTCTCTCAGTCCCTTCTCTCTCAGGGAGATATCTGTACACTGACTGCTGTCTCTCAGTCCCCTCTATCTCAGGGTGATATCTGTACACAGACTGGTGTCTCTCAGTCCCTTCTCTCTCAGGGAGATATCTGTACACTGATAGGTGTCTCTCAGTCCCTTCACTCTCAGTGAGATATCTGTACACTGACTGTTGTCTCTCAGTCCCTTCTCTCTCTGGGAGATATCTGTACACTGACTGGTGTCTCTCAGTCCCTTCTCTCTCAGGGTGATATCTGTACACTGACTGGTGTCTCTCAGTCCCTTCTCTCTCAGGGAGATATCTGTACACTGACTGGTGTCTCTCAGTCCCTTCTCTCTCAGGGAGTTTTCTGTACACTGACTGGTGTCTCTAAGTCCCTTCTCTCTCAGGGAGATATCTGTACACTGACTGGTGTCTCTCAGTCCCTTCTTTCTCAGGGAGATATCTGATACCCGACTGGTGTCTCTCAGACCCCTCTCTCTCAGGGTGATATCTGTACACTGACTTGCGTCTCTCAGTCCTCTCTCTCTCAGGTTGATATCTGTACACTGACTGGTGTCTGTCACTCCCTCTCTCTCAGGGTGATATCTGTACACTGACTGGTGTCTCTCAGTCCCCTCTCTCTCAGGGAGATATCTGTACACTGACTGGTGTCTCTCAGTCCTTCTCTCTCAGGGTGATATCTGTACACTGACTGGTGTCTCTCAGTCGCTTCTCTCTCAGGGTGATATCTGTACACTGACTGGTGTATCTCAGTCCCTCTCTCAGGGAGTTATCTGTACACTGACTGGTGTCTGTCACTCCCTCTCTCTCAGGGTGCTATCTGTACACTGACTGGTGTCTCTCAGTCCGTTCTTTCTCAGGGTTATATCTGTACACTGACTGGTGTCTCTCAGTCCCCTCTCTCTCAGGGTGATATCTGTACACTGACTGGTGTCTCTCAGGCCCCTCTCTCTCAGGGTGCTATCTGTACACTGACTGGTGTCTCTCAGTCCCTCTCTCTCAGGGTGATATCTGTACACTGACTGGTGTCTCTCAGTCCCTTCTCTCTCAGGCTGATATCTGTACACTGACTGGTGTCTTTCAGGCCCCTCTCTCTCAGGGTGATATCTGTACACTGACTGGTGTCTCTCAGCCCATTTCTCTCAGGGAGACATCTCTACACTGACTGGTGTCTCTCAGTCCCTCTCTCTCAGGGTGATATCTGTACACTGACTGGTGTCTCTCAGTCCCCTCTCTCTCAGGGTGATATCTGTACACTGACTGGTGCCTCTCAGTCGCTCTCTCAGGGTGATATCTGTACACTGACTGGTGTCTCTCAGGCCCCTCTCTCTCAGGGTGCTATCTGTACACTGACTGGTGTCTCTCAGTCCCTCTCTCTCAGGGTGATATCTGTCCACTGACTGGTGTCTCTCAGTCCCTTCTCTCTCAGGCTGATATCTGTACACTGACTGGTGTCTTTCAGGCCACTCTCTCTCAGGGTGATATCTGTACACTGACTGGTGTCTCTCAGCCCATTTCTCTCAGGGAGACATCTCTACACTGACTGGTGTCTCTCAGTCCCTCTCTCTCAGGGTGATATCTGTACACTGACTGGTGTCTCTCAGTCCCTCTCTCTCAGGGTGATATCTGTACACTGACTGGTGCCTCTCAGTCGCTCTTTCTCAGGGTGATATCTGTACACTGACTGGTATCTCTCAGTCCCTCTCTCTCAGGGAGATATCTGTACACTGACTGGTGTCTCTCAGTCCCTCTCTCCCAGGGACATATCTGTACACTGACTGGTGTCTCTCAGTCCCTCTCTCTCAGGGTGATATCTGTACACCGACTGGTGTCTCTCAGTCCCTCTCTCTCAGGGTGATATCTGTACACTGACTGGTGTCTCTCAGTCCCCCTCTCTCAGGGTGATATCTGTACACTGACTGGTGTCTCTCAGTCCCTTCTCTCGAAGGGAGATATCTGTACACTGACTGGTGTCTCTCAGTCCCTTCATTCTCAGGGAGATATCTGATACCCGCCTGGTGTCTCTCAGACCCCTCTCTCTCAGGGTGATATCTGTACACTGACTGGTTTCTCTCAGACCCCTTTCTCTCAGGGTGATATCTGTACACTGACTGGTGTCTCTCAGTCCCTCTCTCTCAGGGAGACATCTGAACACTGACTGGTGTCTCTCAGTCCTCTCTCTCTCAGGGTGATATCTGTACACTAACTGGTGTCTCTCAGTCCCCTCTCTCTCAGGGTGATATCTGTACACTGACTGGTGTCTCTCAGTCCCTCTCTCTCAGGGAGATATCTGTACACTGACTGGTGTCTCTCAGCCCCTTCTCTCTCAGGGAGATAACTGTACACTGACTGGTGTCTCTCAGTCCCTTCTCTCTCAGGGAGATATCTGTACACTGACTGCTGTCTCTCAGTCCCTTCTCTCTCAGGGAGATATCTGTACACTGACTGGTGTCTCTCAGTCCCTTCTCTCTCAGGGTGATATCTGTACACTGACTGGTGTCTCTCAGTCCCTTCTCTGTCAGGGAGTTTTCTGTACACTGACTGGTGTCTCTAAGTCCCTTCTCTCTCAGGGAGATATCTGTACACTGACTGGTGTCTCTCAGTCCCTTCTCTCTCAGGGTGATATCTGTACACTGACTGGTGTCTCTCAGTCCCTTCTCTGTCAGGGAGTTTTCTGTACACTGACTGGTGTCTCGAAGTCCCTTCTCTCTCAGGGAGATATCTGTACACTGACTGGTGTCTCTCAGTCCCTTCTTTCTTAGGGAGATATCTGATACCCGACTGGTGTCTCTCAGACCCCTCTCTCTCAGGGTGATATCTGTACACTGTCTTGCCTCTCTCAGTCCTCTCTCTCTCAGGGTGATATCTGTACACTGACTGGTGTCTCTCAGTCCCTCTCTCTCAGGGAGATATCTGCACACTGAGTGGTGTCTCTCAGTCCCCTCTCTCTCAGGGTGATATCTGTACACTGACTGGTGTCTCTCAGCCCATTTCTCTCAGGGAGACATCTCTGCACTGACTGGTGTCTCTCAGTCCTCGCTCTCTCAGGGTGATATCTGTACACTGACTGGTGTCTCTCAAACTCCTTTCTCTCAGGGAGATATCTGTACACTGACTGGTGTCTCTCAAACTCCTTTCTCTCAGGGAGAGATCTGTACACTGACTGGTGTCTCTCAGTCCCTCTCTCTCAGGCAGATATCTGTACACTGACTGGTGTCTCTCAGTCCCCTCTATCTCAGGGTGATATCTGTACACTGATAGGTGTCTCTCAGTCCCTTCACTCTCAGTGAGATATCTGTACACTGACTGTTGTCTCTCAGTCCCTTCTCTCTCTGGGAGATATCTGTACACTGACTGGTGTCTCTCAGTCCCTTCTCTCTCAGGGTGATATCTGTACACTGACTGGTGTCTCTCAGTCCCTTCTCTCTCAGGGAGATATCTGTACACTGACTGGTGTCTCTCAGTCCCTTCTCTCTCAGGGAGTTTTCTGTACACTGACTGGTGTCTCTAAGTCCCTTCTCTCTCAGGGAGATATCTGTACACTGACTGGTGTCTCTCAGTCCCTTCTTTCTCAGGGAGATATCTGATACCCGACTGGTGTCTCTCAGACCCCTCTCTCTCAGGGTGATATCTGTACACTGACTTGCGTCTCTCAGTCCTCTCTCTCTCAGGTTGATATCTGTACACTGACTGGTGTCTGTCACTCCCTCTCTCTCAGGGTGATATCTGTACACTGACTGGTGTCTCTCAGTCCCCTCTCTCTCAGGGAGATATCTGTACACTGACTGGTGTCTCTCAGTCCCTCTCTCTCAGGGTGATATCTGTACACTGACTGGTGTCTCTCAGTCGCTTCTCTCTCAGGGTGATATCTGTACACTGACTGGTGTATCTCAGTCCCTCTCTCAGGGAGTTATCTGTACACTGACTGGTGTCTGTCACTCCCTCTCTCTCAGGGTGCTATCTGTACACTGACTGGTGTCTCTCAGTCCGTTCTCTCTCAGGGTTATATCTGTACACTGACTGGTGTCTCTCAGTCCCCTCCATCTCAGGGTGATATCTGTACACTGACTGGTGTCTCTCAGTCCCCTCTATCTCAGGGTGATATCTGTACACTGACTGGTGTCTCTCAGTCCTCTCTCTCTCAGGCAGATATCTGTACACTGACTGGTGTCTCTCAGTCCCCTCTATCTCAGGGTGATATCTGTACACTGACTGGTGTCTCTCAGTCCCCTCTCTCACAGGGTGATATCTGTACACTGACTGGTGTCTCTCAGTCCCCTCTCTCTCAGGGTGATAACTGTACACTGACTGGTGTCGCTCAGTCCCCTCTCTCACAGGGTGATATCTGTACACTGACTGGTGTCTCTCAGTCCCCTCTCTCTCAGGGTGATATCTGTACACTGACTGGTATCTCTCATTCCCTCTCTTTCACGGAGATATCTGTACACTGACTGGTGTCTCTCAGTCCCTCTCTCTCAGGGTGATATCTGTACACTGACTGGTGTCTCTCAGTCCCCTCTCTCTCAGGGTGATATCTGTACACTGAATGGTCTCTCTCAGTCCCCTCTATCTCAGGGTGATATCTGTACACTGATTGGTGTCTCTCAGTCCCCTCTCTCTCAGGGTGATATCTGTACACTGACTGGTGTCTCTCAGTCCCCTCTCTCTCAGGGTGCTATCTGTACACTGACTGGTGTCTCTCAGTCCCCTCCCTCTCAGGGTGATATCTGTACACTGACTGGTCTCTCTCAGTCCCCTCTATCTCAGGGTGATATCTGTACACTGATTGGTGTCTCTCAGTCCCCTCTCTCTCAGGGAGATATCTGTACACGGACTGGTGTCTCTCAGTCCCCTCTCTCTCAGGGTGCTATCTGTACACAGACTGGTGTCTCTCAGTCCCCTCTCTCTCAGGGAGATAGCTGTACACGGACTGGTGTCTCTCAGTCCCTTCTCTCTCAGGGAGATATCTGTACACTGACTGGTGTCTCTCAGTCCCTTCTCTCTCTGGGAGATATCTGTACACTGACTGGTGTCTCTCAGTCCCTTCTCTCTCAGGGAGATTTCTGTACACTGACTGGTGTCTCTCAGTCCCTTCTCTCTCAGGGTGATATCTCTACACTGACTGGTGTCTCTCAGTCCCTTCTCTCTCAGGGAGATATCTGTACACTGACTGGTGTCTCTCAGTCCCTTCTCTCTCAGGGAGTTTTCTGTACACTGACTGGTGTCTCTAAGTCCCTTCTCTCTCAGGGAGATATCTGTACACTGACTGGTGTCTCTCAGTCCCTTCTTTCTCAGGGAGATATCTGATACCCGACTGGTGTCTCTCAGACCCCTCTCTCTCAGGGTGATATCTGTACACTGACTTGCGTCTCTCAGTCCTCTCTCTCTCAGGTTGATATCTGGACACTGACTGGTGTCTGTCACTCCCTCTCTCTCAGGGTGATATCTGTACACTGACTGGTGTCTCTCAGTCCCCTCTCTCTCTGGGTGATATCTGTGCACTGACAGCTGTCTCTCAAACCCTCTCTCACAGGGTGATATCTGTACACTGACTGGTGTCTCTCAGTCCCTCTCTCTCAGGGAGATATCTGTACACTGACTGGTGTCTCTCATTCCCTCTCTCTCACGGAGATATTTGTACACTGACTGGTGTCTCTCACACCCCTCTCTCTCAGGCAGATATCTGCACACTGACTGGTATCTCTCACTCCCTCTCTTTCACGGAGATATCTGTACGCTGACTGGTGTCTCTCAGTCCCTCTCTCTCAGGGTGATATAGGTACACTGACTGGTGTCTCTCAGTCCCTTTCTCTCTCAGGGTGATATCTGTACACTGACTGGTGTCTCTCAGTCCCCTCTCTCTCAGGGAGATATCTGTACACGGACTGGTGTCTCTCAGTCCCTTTCTCTCTCAGGGTGATATCTGTACATTGACTGGTGTCTCTCAGTCCCCTCTCTCTCAGGGAGATATCTGTACACGGACTGGTGTCTCTCAGTCCCCTCTCTCTCAGGGTGCTATCTGTACACAGACTGGTGTCTCTCAGTCCCCTCTCTCTCAGGGAGATATCTGTACACGGACTGGTGTCTCTCAGTCCCTTCACTCTCAGGGAGATATCTGTACAGTGACTGGTGTCTCTCAGTCCCTTCTCTCTCTGGGAGATATCTGTACACTGACTGGTGTCTCTCAGTCCCTTCTCTCTCAGGGAGATTTCTGTACACTGACTGGTGTCTCTCAGTCCCTTCTCTCTCAGGGTGATATCTCTACACTGACTGGTGTCTCTCAGTCCCTTCTCTCTCAGGGAGATATCTGTACACTGACTGGTGTCTCTCAGTCCCTTCTCTCTCAGGGAGATATCTGATACCCGACTGGTGTCTCTCAAACCCCTCTCTCTCAGGGTGATATCTGTACACTGACTTGCGTCTCTCAGTCCTCTCTCTCTCAGGTTGATATCTGGACACTGACTGGTGTCTGTCACTCCCTCTCTCTCAGGGTGATATCTGTACACTGACTGGTGTCTCTCAGTCCCCTCTCTCTCAGGGAGATATCTGTAGACTGACTGGTGTCTCTCAGTCGCTTCTCTCTCAGGGTGATATCTGTACACTGACTGGTGTCTCTCAGTCCCCTCTCTCTCAGGGAGATATCTGTACACTGACTGGTGTCTCTCAGTCCCCCTCTCTCAGGGTGCTATCTGTACACTGACTGGTGTCTCTCAGTCCCTTCTCTCTCAGGGTTATATCTGTACACTGACTGGTGTCTCTCAGTCCCCTCTCTCTCAGGGTGATATCTGTACACTGACTGGTGTCTCTCAGGCCCCTCTCTCACAGGGTGCTATCTGTACACTGACTGGTGTCTCTCAGTCCCTTCTCTCTCAGGGAGATATCTGTACACTGACTGGTGTCTCTCAGTCCCTTCTCTCTCAGGGAGTTTTCTGTACACTGACTGGTGTCTCTAAGTCCCTTCTCTCTCAGGGAGATATCTGTACACTGACTGGTGTCTCTCAGTCCCTTCTCTGTCAGGGAGTTTTCTGTACACTGACTGGTGTCTCGAAGTCCCTTCTCTCTCAGGGAGATATCTGTACACTGACTGGTGTCTCTCAGTCCCTTCTTTCTTAGGGAGATATCTGATACCCGACTGGTGTCTCTCAGACCCCTCTCTCTCAGGGTGATATCTGTACACTGTCTTGCCTCTCTCAGTCCTCTCTCTCTCAGGGTGATATCTGTACACTGACTGGTGTCTCTCAGTCCCTCTCTCTCAGGGAGATATCTGCACATTGAGTGGTGTCTCTCAGTCCCCTCTCTCTCAGGGTGATATCTGTACACTGACTGGTGTCTCTCAGCCCATTTCTCTCAGGGAGACATCTCTGCACTGACTGGTGTCTCTCAGTCCTCGCTCTCTCAGGGTGATATCTGTACACTGACTGGTGTCTCTCAAACTCCTTTCTCTCAGGGAGATATCTGTACACTGACTGGTGTCTCTCAAACTCCTTTCTCTCAGGGAGAGATCTGTACACTGACTGGTGTCTCTCAGTCCCTCTCTCTCAGGCAGATATCTGTACACTGACTGGTGTCTCTCAGTCCCCTCTATCTCAGGGTGATATCTGAACACTGATAGGTGTCTCTCAGTCCCTTCACTCTCAGTGAGATATCTGTACACTGACTGTTGTCTCTCAGTCCCTTCTCTCTCTGGGAGATATCTGTACACTGACTGCTGTCTCTCAGTCCCTTCTCTCTCAGGGTGATATCTGTACACTGACTGGTGTCTCTCAGTCCCTTCTCTCTCAGGGAGATATCTGTACACTGACTGGTGTCTCTCAGTCCCTTCTCTCTCAGGGAGTTTTCTGTACACTGACTGGTGTCTCTAAGTCCCTTCTCTCTCAGGGAGATATCTGTACACTGACTGGTGTCTCTCAGTCCCTTCTTTCTCAGGGAGATATCTGATACCCGACTGGTGTCTCTCAGACCCCTCTCTCTCAGGGTGATATCTGTACACTGACTTGCGTCTCTCAGTCCTCTCTCTCTCAGGTTGATATCTGTACACTGACTGGTGTCTGTCACTCCCTCTCTCTCAGGGTGATATCTGTACACTGACTGGTGTCTCTCAGTCCCCTCTCTCTCAGGGAGATATCTGTACACTGACTGGTGTCTCTCAGTCCCTCTCTCTCAGGGTGATATCTGTACACTGACTGGTGTCTCTCAGTCGCTTCTCTCTCAGGGTGATATCTGTACACTGACTGGTGTATCTCAGTCCCTCTCTCAGGGAGTTATCTGTACACTGACTGGTGTCTGTCACTCCCTCTCTCTCAGGGTGCTATCTGTACACTGACTGGTGTCTCTCAGTCCGTTCTCTCTCAGGGTTATATCTGTACACTGACTGGTGTCTCTCAGTCCCCTCCATCTCAGGGTGATATCTGTACACTGACTGGTGTCTCTCAGTCCCCTCTATCTCAGGGTGATATCTGTACACTGACTGGTGTCTCTCAGTCCTCTCTCTCTCAGGCAGATATCTGTACACTGACTGGTGTCTCTCAGTCCCCTCTATCTCAAGGTGATATCTGTACACTGACTGGTGTCTCTCAGTCCCCTCTCTCTCAGGGTGATAACTGTACACTGACTGGTGTCGCTCAGTCCCCTCTCTCACAGGGTGATATCTGTACACTGACTGGTGTCTCTCAGTCCCCTCTCTCTCAGGGTGATATCTGTACACTGACTGGTATCTCTCATTCCCTCTCTTTCACGGAGATATCTGAACACTGACTGGTGTCTCTCAGTCCCTCTCTCTCAGGGTGATATCTGTACACTGACTGGTGTCTCTCAGTCCCCTCTCTCTCAGGGTGATATCTGTACACTGATTGGTGTCTCTCAGTCCCCTCTCTCTCAGGGAGATATCTGTACACTGACTGGTCTCTCTCAGTCCCCTCTATCTCAGGGTGATATCTGTACACTGATTGGTGTCTCTCAGTCCCCTCTCTCTCAGGGAGATATCTGTACACGGACTGGTGTCTCTCAGTCCCCTCTCTCTCAGGGTGCTATCTGTACACTGACTGGTGTCTCTCAGTCCCCTCCCTCTCAGGGTGATATCTCTACACTGACTGGTCTCTCTCAGTCCCCTCTATCTCAGGGTGATATCTGTACACTGATTGGTGTCTCTCAGTCCCCTCTCTCTCAGGGAGATATCTGTACACGGACTGGTGTCTCTCAGTCCCCTCTCTCTCAGGGTGCTATCTGTACACAGACTGGTGTCTCTCAGTCCCCTCTCTCTCAGGGAGATATCTGTACACGGACTGGTGTCTCTCAGTCCCTTCTCTCTCAGGGAGATATCTGTACACTGACTGGTGTCTCTCAGTCCCTTCTCTCTCTGGGAGATATCTGTACACTGACTGGTGTCTCTCAGTCCCTTCTCTCTCAGGGAGATTTCTGTACACTGACTGGTGTCTCTCAGTCACTTCTCTCTCAGGGTGATATCTCTACACTGACTGGTGTCTCTCAGTCCCTTCTCTCTCAGGGAGATATCTGTACACTGACTGGTGTCTCTCAGTCCCTTCTCTCTCAGGGAGTTTTCTGTACACTGACTGGTCTCTCTAAGTCCCTTCTCTCTCAGGGAGATATCTGTACACTGACTGGTGTCTCTCAGTCCCTTCTTTCTCAGGGAGATATCTGATACCCGACTGGTGTCTCTCAGACCCCTCTCTCTCAGGGTGATATCTGTACACTGACTTGCGTCTCTCAGTCCTCTCTCTCTCAGGTTGATATCTGGACACTGACTGGTGTCTGTCACTCCCTCTCTCTCAGGGTGATATCTGTACACTGACTGGTGTCTCTCAGTCCCCTCTCTCTCTGGGTGATATCTGTGCACTGACAGCTGTCTCTCAAACCCTCTCTCACAGGGTGATATCTGTACACTGACTGGTGTCTCTCAGTCCCTCTCTCTCAGGGAGATATCTGTACACTGACTGGTGTCTCTCACACCCCTCTCTCTCAGGCAGATATCTGCACACTGACTGGTATCTCTCACTCCCTCTCTTTCACGGAGATATCTGTACGCTGACTAGTGTCTCTCAGTCCCTCTCTCTCAGGGTGATATAGGTACACTGACTGGTGTCTCTCAGTCCCTTTCTCTCTCAGGGTGATATCTGTACACTGACTGGTGTCTCTCAGTCCCCTCTCTCTCAGGGAGATATCTGTACACGGACTGGTGTCTCTCAGTCCCTTTCTCTCTCAGGGTGATATCTGTACATTGACTGGTGTCTCTCAGTCCCCTCTCTCTCAGGGAGATATCTGTACACGGACTGGTGTCTCTCAGTCCCCTCTCTCTCAGGCTGCTATCTGTACACAGACTGGTGTCTCTCAGTCCCCTCTCTCTCAGGGAGATATCTGTACACGGACTGGTGTCTCTCAGTCCCTTCTCTCTCAGGGAGATATCTGTACAGTGACTGGTGTCTCTCAGTCCCTTCTCTCTCTGGGAGATATCTGTACACTGACTGGTGTCTCTCAGTCCCTTCTCTCTCAGGGAGATTTCTGTACACTGACTGGTGTCTCTCAGTCCCTTCTCTCTCAGGGTGATATCTCTACACTGACTGGTGTCTCTCAGTCCCTTCTCTCTCAGGGAGATATCTGTACACTGACTGGTGTCTCTCAGTCCCTTCTCTCTCAGGGAGATATCTGATACCCGACTGGTGTCTCTCAAACCCCTCTCTCTCAGGGTGATATCTGTACACTGACTTGCGTCTCTCAGTCCTCTCTCTCTCAGGTTGATATCTGGACACTGACTGGTGTCTGTCACTCCCTCTCTCTCAGGGTGATATCTGTACACTGACTGGTGTCTCTCAGTCCCCTCTCTCTCAGGGAGATATCTGTAGACTGACTGGTGTCTCTCAGTCGCTTCTCTCTCAGGGTGATATCTGTACACTGACTGGTGTCTCTCAGTCCCCTCTCTCTCAGGGAGATATCTGTACACTGACTGGTGTCTCTCAGTCCCCCTCTCTCAGGGAGTTATCTGTCCACTGACTGGTGTCTCTCAGGCCCCTATCTCTCAGGGTGCTATCTGTACACTGACTGGTGTCTCTCAGTCCCTTCTCTCTCAGGGTGATATCTGTACACTGACTGGTGTCTCTCAGGCCCCTCTCTCACAGGGTGCTATCTGTACACTGACTGGTGTCTCTCAGTCCCTTCTCTCTCAGGGTGATATCTGTACACTGACTGTTGTCTCTCAGTCCCCTCTCTCTCAGGGTGATATCTGTACATTGACTGGAGTCTCTCAATCCCCTCTCTCTCAGTGAGATATCTGTACACTGACTAGTGTCTCTCAATCCCCTCTCTCTCCGGGAGTGATCTGTAAACTGACTGGTGTCTCTCAATCCCCTCTCTCTCCGGGAGAGATTTGTACATTGACTGGTGTCTCTCGGTACCCTCACTCTCAGGGCGATATCTGTAGACTGACTGGTGTCTCTCAGTACCTTCTCTCTCAGGGTGCTATCTGTACACTGACTGGTGTCGCTCAGTACACTAACTGTCAGGGCGATATCTGTAGACTGACTGGTGTCTCTCAGTCCCCTCTCTCTGATGGAGATATCTGTACACTGACTGGTGTGTCTCAGTACCCTCTCTCTCAGGGTGATATCTGTACACTGACTGGTGTCTCTCAGTCCCTTTCTCTCTCAGGGAGATATCTGTAGACTGACTGGTGTCTCACAGTACCCTCACTCTCAGGGCGATATCTGTAGACTGACTGGTGTCTCTCAGTACCCTCTCTCTCAGTGAGATATCTGTACACTGACTGGTGTCTCTCAGTACCCTCTCTCTCAGTGAGATATCTGTCCACTGACTGGTGTCTCTCAATCCCCTCTCTCTCCGGGAGAGATTTGTACACTGACTGGTGTCTCCCAGTACCCTCACTGTCAGGGCGATATCTGTAGACTGACTGGTGTCTCTCAGTACCTTCCCTCTCAGGTTGATATCTGTACACTGACTGTTGTCTCTCAGTATCCTACCTCTCAGGGTGATATCTGTACAGTGGCTGGTGTCTCTCAGTCCCCTCTGTCTCAGGGTGATATCTGTACACTGACTGGTGTCTCTCAGTCCCCTCTCTCTCTGGGTGATATCTGAACACTGACTGTTGTCTCTCAGTACCCTCTCTCTCAGGCAGATATCTGTACACTGACTGGTATCTCTCATTGCCTCTCTCTCACAGAGATTTCTGTACGCTGACTGGTGTCTCACAGTCCCCTCTATCTCAGGGTGATATCTGTACACTGACTGGTGTCTCTCAGTCCCTCTCTCTCAGGGAGATATCTGTACACTGACTGGTGTCTCTCACACCCCTCTCTCTCAGGCAGATATCTGCACACTGACTGGTATCTCTCACTCCCTCTCTTTCACGGAGATATCTGTACGCTGACTGGTGTCTCTCAGTCCCTCTCTCTCAGGGTGATATAGGTACACTGACTGGTGTCTCTCAGTCCCTTTCTCTCTCAGGGTGATATCTGTACACTGACTGGTGTCTCTCAGTCCCCTCTCTCTCAGGGAGATATCTGTACACGGACTGGTGTCTCTCAGTCCCTTTCTCTCTCAGGGTGATATCTGTACATTGACTGGTGTCTCTCAGTCCCCTCTCTCTCAGGGAGATATCTGTACACGGACTGGTGTCTCTCAGTCCCCTCTCTCTCAGGGTGCTATCTGTACACAGACTGGTGTCTCTCAGTCCCCTCTCTCTCAGGGAGATATCTGTACACGGACTGGTGTCTCTCAGTCCCTTCTCTCTCAGGGAGATTTCTGTGCACTGACAGCTGTCTCTCAAACCCTCTCTCACAGGGTGATATCTGTACACTGACTGGTGTCTCTCAGTCCCTCTCTCTCAGGGAGATATCTGTACACTGACTGGTGTCTCTCACACCCCTCTCTCTCAGGCAGATATCTGCACACTGACTGGTATCTCTCACTCCCTCTCTTTCACGGAGATATCTGTACGCTGACTGGTGTCTCTCAGTCCCTCTCTCTCAGGGTGATATAGGTACACTGACTGGTGTCTCTCAGTCCCTTTCTCTCTCAGGGTGATATCTGTACACTGACTGGTGTCTCTCAGTCCCCTCTCTCTCAGGGAGATATCTGTACACGGACTGGTGTCTCTCAGTCCCTTTCTCTCTCAGGGTGATATCTGTACATTGACTGGTGTCTCTCAGTCCCCTCTCTCTCAGGGAGATATCTGTACACGGACTGGTGTCTCTCAGTCCCCTCTCTCTCAGGGTGCTATCTGTACACAGACTGGTGTCTCTCAGTCCCCTCTCTCTCAGGGAGATATCTGTACACGGACTGGTGTCTCTCAGTCCCTTCTCTCTCAGGGAGATATCTGTACACTGACTGGTGTCTCTCAGTCCCTTCTCTCTCTGGGAGATATCTGTACACTGACTGGTGTCTCTCAGTCCCTTCTCTCTCAGGGAGATTTCTGTACACTGACTGGTGTCTCTCAGTCCCTTCTCTCTCAGGGTGATATCTCTACACTGACTGGTGTCTCTCAGTCCCTTCTCTCTCAGGGAGATATCTGTACACTGACTGGTGTCTCTCAGTCCCTTCTCTCTCAGGGAGATATCTGATACCCGACTGGTGTCTCTCAAACCCCTCTCTCTCAGGGTGATATCTGTACACTGACTTGCGTCTCTCAGTCCTCTCTCTCTCAGGTTGATATCTGGACACTGACTGGTGTCTGTCACTCCCTCTCTCTCAGGGTGATATCTGTACACTGACTGGTGTCTCTCAGTCCCCTCTCTCTCAGGGAGATATCTGTAGACTGACTGGTGTCTCTCAGTTCCTTCTCTCTCAGGGTGATATCTGTACACTGACTGGTGTCTCTCAGTCCCCTCTCTCTCAGGGAGATATCTGTACACTGACTGGTGTCTCTCAGTCCCCCTCTCTCAGGGAGTTATCTGTCCACTGACTGGTGTCTCTCAGGCCCCTATCTCTCAGGGTGCTATCTGTACACTGACTGGTGTCTCTCAGTCCCTTCTCTCTCAGGGTTATATCTGTACACTGACTGGTGTCTCTCAGTCCCCTCTCTCTCAGGGTGATATCTGTACACTGACTGGTGTCTCTCAGGCCCCTCTCTCACAGGGTGCTATCTGTACACTGACTGGTGTCTCTCAGTCCCTTCTCTCTCAGGGTGATATCTGTACACTGACTGTTGTCTCTCAGTCCCCTCTCTCTCAGGGTGATATCTGTACATTGACTGGAGTCTCTCAATCCCCTCTCTCTCAGTGAGATATCTGTACACTGACTAGTGTCTCTCAATCCCCTCTCTCTCCGGGAGTGATCTGTAAACTGACTGGTGTCTCTCAATCCCCTCTCTCTCCGGGAGAGATTTGTACATTGACTGGTGTCTCTCGGTACCCTCACTCTCAGGGCGATATCTGTAGACTGACTGGTGTCTCTCAGTACCTTCTCTCTCAGGGTGCTATCTGTACACTGACCGGTGTCGCTCAGTACACTCACTGTCAGGGCGATATCTGTAGACTGACTGGTGTCTCTCAGTCCCCTCTCTCTGATGGAGATATCTGTACACTGACTGGTGTGTCTCAGTACCCTCTCGCTCAGGGTGATATCTGTACACTGACTGGTGTCTCTCAGTCCCTTTCTCTCTCAGGGAGATATCTGTAGACTGACTGGTGTCTCACAGTACCCTCACTCTCAGGGCGATATCTGTAGACTGACTGGTGTCTCTCAGTACCTTCTCTCTCAGGGCGATATCTGTAGACTGACTGATGTCTCTCAGTCCCTCTCTTTCACGGAGATATCTGTACGCTGACTGGTGTCTCTCAGTCCCTCTCTCTCAGGGTGATATAGGTACACTGACTGGTATCTCTCATTCCCTCTCTTTCACGGAGATATCTGTACGCTGACTGGTGTCTCTCAGTCCCTCTCTCTCAGGGTGATATAGGTACACTGACTGGTGTCTCTCAGTCCCTTTCTCTCTCAGGGTGATATCTGTACACTGACTGGTGTCTCTCAGTACCCTCCCTCTCAGGCTGATATCTGTACACTGACTGGTCTCTCTCAGCCCCTCTATCTCAGGGTGATATCTGTACACTGATTGGTGTCTCTCCATACCCTCACTGAACTGGCGATATCTGTGGACTGACTGGTGTCTCTCAGTACCCTCTCTCTCAGGGAGATATCTGTACACTGACTGGTGTCTCTCAGTCCCTTCTCTGTCAGGGAGATATCTGTACACTGACTGGTGTCTCTCAGTCCCTTCTTTCTCAGGGAGATATCTGTACACTGACTGGTGTCTCTCAGTCCCTTCTTTCTCAGGGAGATATCTGATACCCGACTGGTGTCTCTCAGACCCCTCTCTCTCAGGGTGATATCTGTACACTGGCTTGCGTCTCTCAGTCCTCTCTCTCTCAGGTTGATATCTGGACACTGACTGGTGTCTGTCACTCCCTCTCTCTCAGGGTGATATCTGTACACTGACTGGTGTCTCTCAGTCCCCTCTCTCCCAGGGAGATATCTGTAGACTGACTGGTGTCTCTCAGTCGCTTCTCTCTCAGGGTGATATCTGTACACTGACTGGTGTCTCTCAGTCCCCTCTCTCTCAGGGAGATATCTGTACACTGACTGGTGTCTCTCAGTCCCTCTCTCTCAGGGAGTTATCTGTACACTGACTGGTGTCTCTCAGGCCCCTATCTCTCAGGGTTATATCTGTACACTGACTGGTGTCTCTCAGTCCCCTCTCTCTCAGGGTGCTATCTGTACACTGACTGGTGTCTCTCAGTCCCTTCTCTCTCAGGGTGATATCTGTACACTGACTGTTGTCTCTCAGTCCCCTCTCTCTCAGGGTGATATCTGTACATTGACTGGAGTCTCTCAATCCCCTCTCTCTCAGTGAGATATCTGTACACTGACTAGAGTCTCTCAATCCCCTCTCTCTCCGGGAGTGATCTGTAAACTGACTGGTGTCTCTCAATCCCCTCTCTCTCCTGGAGAGATTTGTACACTGACTGGTGTCTCTCGGTACCCTCACTCTCAGGGCGATATCTGTAGACTGACTGGTGTCTCTCAGTACCTTCTCTCTCAGGGCGATATCTGTAGACTGACTGATGTCTCTCAGTCCCCTCTCTCTGATGGAGATATCTGTACACTGACTGGTGTGTCTCAGTACCCTCTCTCTCAGGGTGATATCTGTACACTGACTGGTGTCTCTCAGTCCCTTTCTCTCTCAGGGAGATATCTGTAGACTGACTGGTGTCTCACAGTACCCTCTCTATCAGGGTGCTATCTGTGCACTGACTGGTGTCTCTCAGTACCCTCACTCTCAGGGCGATATCTGTAGACTGACTGGTGTCTCTCAGTACCCTCTCTCTCAGTGAGATATCTGTCCACTGACTGGTGTCTCTCAGTACCCTCACTCTCAGGGCGATATCTGTAGACTGACTGGTGTCTCTCAGTATCCTCTCTCTCAGTGAGATATCTGTACACTGACTGGTGTCACTCAATCCCCTCTCTCTCCGGGAGAGATCTGTAAACTGACTGGTGTCTCTCAATCCCCTCTCTCTCCGGGAGAGATTTGTACACTGACTGGTGTCTCCCAGTACCCTCGCTGTCAGGGCGATATCTGTAGACTGACTGGTGTCTCTCAGTACCTTCCCTCTCAGGTTGATATCTGTACACTGACTGGTGTCTCTCAGTACCCTACCTCTCAGGGTGATATCTGTACAGTGGCTGGTGTCTCTCAGTCCCCTCTGTCTCAGGGTGATATCTGTACACTGACTGGTGTCTCTCAGTCCCCTCTCTCTCAGGGTGATATCTGAACACTGACTGGTGTCTCTCAGACCCCTCTCTCTCAGGCAGATATCTGTACACTGACTGGTATCTCTCATTCCCTCTCTTTCACGGAGATATCTGTACGCTGACTGGTGTCTCTCAGTCCCTCTCTCTCAGGGTGATATAGGTACACTGACTGGTGTCTCTCAGTCCCTTTCTCTCTCAGGGTGATATCTGTACACTGACTGGTGTCTCTCAGTACCCTCCCTCTCAGGGTGATATCTGTACACTGACTGGTGTCTCTCAGTCCCTTCTCTCTCAGGGAGATATCTGTACACTGACTGGTGTCTCTCAGTCCCTTCTCTCTCAGGGAGATATCTGTACACTGACTGGTGTCTCTCAGTCCCTTCTTTCTCAGGGAGATATCTGAACACCGACTTGCGTCTCTCAGTCCCCTTTCTCTCAGGTTGATATCTGTACACTGACTGGTGTCTGTCACTCCCTCTCTCTCATCGTGATATCTGTACACTGACTGGTGTCTCTCAGTCCCCTCTCTCTCAGGGAGATATCTGTACACTGACTGGTGTCTCTCAATCCCCTCTCTCTCAGTGAGATATCTGTACACTGACTGGTGTCTGTCACTCCCTCTCTCTCATCGTGATATCTGTACACTGACTGGTGTCTCTCAGTACCCTCACTCTCAGGGCGATATCTGTAGACTGATTGGTGTCTCTCAGTACCCTCTCTCTCAGGCAGATATCTGTACACTGACTGGTGTCTCTCATTCCCCTCTATCTCAGGGTGATATCTGTACACTGACTGGTGTCTCTCAGTCCCTCTCTCTCAGGGAGATATCTGTACACTGACTGGTGTCTCTCAGTCCCCTCTATCTCAGGGTGATATCTGTACACTGACTGGTGTCTCTCAGTCCCTCTCTCTCAGGGAGATATCTGTACACTGACTGGTGTCTCTCAGTCCCTTCTCTCTCAGGGAGATATCTGTACACTGACTGGTGTCTCTCAGTCCCCTCTATCTCAGGGAGATATCTGTACACTGACTGGTGTCTCTCAGTCCCTTCTCTCGCAGGGAGATATCTGTACACTGACTGTTGTCTCTCAGTCCCTTCTCTCTCTGGGAGATATCTGTACACTGACTGGTGTCTCTCATTCCCTCTCTCTCACAGAGATATCTGAACGCTGACTGGTGTCTCTCAGTCCCTTCTCTCTCAGGGTGATATCTCTACACTGACTGGTGTCTCTCAGTCCCTTCTCTCTCAGGGTGATATCTGTACACTGACTGGTGTCTCTCAGTCCCTTCTCTCTCAGGGTGATATCTGTACACTGACTGGTGTCTCTCAGTCCCTTCTCTCTCAGGGAGATTTCTGTACACTGTGGTGTCTCTCAGTCCCTTCTCTCTCAGGGTGATATCTCTACACTGACTGGTGTCTCTCAGTCCCTTCTCTCTCAGGGAGTTTTCTGTACACTGACTGGTGTCTCTAAGTCCCTTCTCTCTCAGGGAGATATCTGTACACTGACTGGTGTCTCTCAGTCCTTTCTTTCTCAGGGAGATATCTGATACCCGACTGGTGTCTCTCAGACCCCTCTCTCTCAGGGTGATATCTGGACACTGACTTGCGTCTCTCAGTCCTCTCTCTCTCAGGTTGATATCTGTACACTGACTGGTGTCTGTCACTCCTTCTCTCTCAGGGTGATATCTGTACACTGACTGGTGTCTCTCAGTCCCCTCTCTCTCAGGGAGATATCTGTACACTGACTGGTGTCTCTCAGTCGCTTCTCTCTCAGGGTGATATCTGTACACTGACTGGTGTCTCTCAGTCCCTTCTCTCTCAGGGTGATATCTGTACACTGACTGGTGTCTCTCAGTCCCTTCTCTCTCAGGGTGATATCTGTACACTGACTGGTGTCTCTCAGTCCCTTCTCTCTCAGGGAGATTTCTGTACACTGTGGTGTCTCTCAGTCCCTTCTCTCTCAGGGTGATATCTCTACACTGACTGGTGTCTCTCAGTCCCTTCTCTCTCAGGGAGATATCTGTACACTGACTGGTGTCTCTCAGTCCCTTCTCTCTCAGGGAGTTTTCTGTACACTGATTGGTGTCTCTAAGTCCCTTCTCTCTCAGGGAGATATCTGTACACTGACTGGTGTCTCTCAGTCCCTTCTTTCTCAGGGAGATATCTGATACCCGACTGGTGTCTCTCAGACCCCTCTCTCTCAGGGTGATATCTGTACACTGACTTGCGTCTCTCAGTCCTCTCTCTCTCAGGGTGATATAGGTACACTGACTGGTGTCTCTCAGTCCCTTTCTCTCTCAGGGTGATATCTGTACACTGACTGGTGTCTCTCAGTACCCTCCCTCTCAGGCTGATATCTGTACACTGACTGGTCTCTCTCAGCCCCTCTATCTCAGGGTGATATCTGTACACTGATTGGTGTCTCTCCATACCCTCACTGAACTGGCGATATCTGTGGACTGACTGGTGTCTCTCAGTACCCTCTCTCTCAGGGTGCTATCTGTACACAGACTGGTGTCTCTCAGTCCCTTCTCTCTCAGGGAGATATCTGTACACTGACTGGTGTCTCTCAGTCCCTTCTCTCTCAGGGAGATATCTGTACACTGACTGGTGTCTCTCAGTCCCTTCTTTCTCAGGGAGATATCTGATACCCGACTGGTGTCTCTCAGACCCCTCTCTCTCAGGGTGATATCTGTACACTGGCTGGTGTCTCTCAGTCCCCTCTCTCCCAGGGAGATATCTGTAGACTGACTGGTGTCTCTCAGTCGCTTCTCTCTCAGGGTGATATCTGTACACTGACTGGTGTCTCTCAGTCCCCTCTCTCTCAGGGAGATATCTGTACACTGACTGGTGTCTCTCAGTCCCTCTCTCTCAGGGAGTTATCTGTACACTGACTGGTGTCTCTCAGGCCCCTATCTCTCAGGGTTATATCTGTACACTGACTGGTGTCTCTCAGTCCCTCTCTCTCAGGGTGCTATCTCTACACTGACTGGTGTCTCTCAGTCCCTTCTCTCTCAGGGTGATATCTGTACACTGACTGTTGTCTCTCAGTCCCCTCTCTCTCAGGGTGATATCTGTACATTGACTGGAGTCTCTCAATCCCCTCTCTCTCAGTGAGATATCTGTACACTGACTAGAGTCTCTCAATCCCCTCTCTCTCCGGGAGTGATCTGTAAACTGACTGGTGTCTCTCAATCCCCTCTCTCTCCTGGAGAGATTTGTACACTGACTGGTGTCTCTCGGTACCCTCACTCTCAGGGCGATATCTGTAGACTGACTGGTGTCTCTCAGTACCTTCTCTCTCAGGGCGATATCTGTAGACTGACTGATGTCTCTCAGTCCCCTCTCTCTGATGGAGATATCTGTACACTGACTGGTGTGTCTCAGTACCCTCTCTCTCAGGGTGATATCTGTACACTGACTGGTGTCTCTCAGTCCTTTTCTCTCTCAGGGAGATATCTGTAGACTGACTGGTGTCTCACAGTACCCTCTCTATCAGGGTGCTATCTGTGCACTGACTGGTGTCTCTCAGTACCCTCACTCTCAGGGCGATATCTGTAGACTGACTGGTGTCTCTCAGTACCCTCTCTCTCAGTGAGATATCTGTCCACTGACTGGTGTCTCTCAGTACCCTCACTCTCAGGGCGATATCTGTAGACTGACTGGTGTCTCTCAGTATCCTCTCTCTCAGTGAGATATCTGTACACTGACTGGTGTCTCTCAATCCCCTCTCTCTCCGGGAGAGATCTGTAAACTGACTGGTGTCTCTCAATCCCCTCTCTCTCCGGGAGAGATTTGTACACTGACTGGTGTCTCCCAGTACCCTCGCTGTCAGGGCGATATCTGTAGACTGACTGGTGTCTCTCAGTACCTTCCCTCTCAGGTTGATATCTGTAGACTGACTGGTGTCTCTCAGTACCTTCCCTCTCAGGTTGATATCTGTACACTGACTGGTGTCTCTCAGTACCCTACCTCTCAGGGTGATATCTGTACAGTGGCTGGTGTCTCTCAGTCCCCTCTGTCTCAGGGTGATATCTGTACACTGACTGGTGTCTCTCAGTCCCCTCTCTCTCAGGGTGATATCTGAACACTGACTGGTGTCTCTCAGACCCCTCTCTCTCAGGCAGATATCTGTACACTGACTGGTATCTCTCATTCCCTCTCTTTCACGGAGATATCTGTACGTTGACTGGTGTCTCTCAGTCCCTCTCTCTCAGGGTGATATAGGTACACTGACTGGTGTCTCTCAGTCCCTTTCTCTCTCAGGGTGATATCTGTACACTGACTGGTGTCTCTCAGTACCCTCCCTCTCAGGGTGATATCTGTACACTGACTGGTGTCTCTCAGTCCCTTCTCTCTCAGGGAGATATCTGTACACTGACTGGTGTCTCTCAGTCCCTTCTCTCTCAGGGAGATATCTGTACACTGACTGGTGTCTCTCAGTCCCTTCTTTCTCAGGGAGATATCTGAACACCGACTTGCGTCTCTCAGTCCCCTTTCTCTCAGGTTGATATCTGTACACTGACTGGTGTCTGTCACTCCCTCTCTCTCATCGTGATATCTGTACACTGACTGGTGTCTCTCAGTCCCCTCTCTCTCAGGGAGATATCTGTACACTGACTGGTGTCTCTCAATCCCCTCTCTCTCAGTGAGATATCTGTACACTGACTGGTGTCTGTCACTCCCTCTCTCTCATCGTGATATCTGTACACTGACTGGTGTCTCTCAGTACCCTCACTCTCAGGGCGATATCTGTAGACTGATTGGTGTCTCTCAGTACCCTCTCTCTCAGGCAGATATCTGTACACTGACTGGTGTCTCTCATTCCCCTCTATCTCAGGGTGATATCTGTACACTGACTGGTGTCTCTCAGTCCCTCTCTCTCAGGGAGATATCTGTACACTGACTGGTGTCTCTCAGTCCCCTCTATCTCAGGGTGATATCTGTACACTGACTGGTGTCTCTCAGTCCCTCTCTCTCAGGGAGATATCTGTACACTGACTGGTGTCTCTCAGTCCCTTCTCTCTCAGGTAGATATCTGTACACTGACTGGTGTCTCTCAGTCCCCTCTATCTCAGGGAGATATCTGTACACTGACTGGTGTCTCTCAGTCCCTTCTCTCTCAGGGAGATATCTGTACACTTACTGGAGTCTCTCCGTCCCTTCACTCTCAGGGAGATATCTGTACACTGACTGTTGTCTCTCAGTCCCTTCTCTCTCTGGGAGATATCTGTACACTGACTGGTGTCTCTCATTCCCTCTCTCTCACAGAGATATCTGAACGCTGACTGGTGTCTCTCAGTCCCTTCTCTCTCAGGGTGATATCTCTACACTGACTGGTGTCTCTCAGTCCCTTCTCTCTCAGGGTGATATCTGTACACTGACTGGTGTCTCTCAGTCCCTTCTCTCTCAGGGTGATATCTGTACACTGACTGGTGTCTCTCAGTCCCTTCTCTCTCAGGGAGATTTCTGTACACTGTGGTGTCTCTCAGTCCCTTCTCTCTCAGGGTGATATCTCTACACTGACTGGTGTCTCTCAGTCCCTTCTCTCTCAGGGAGATATCTGTACACTGACTGGTGTCTCTCAGTCCCTTCCCTCTCAGGGAGTTTTCTGTACACTGACTGGTGTCTCTAAGTCCCTTCTCTCTCAGGGAGATATCTGTACACTGACTGGTGTCTCTCAGTCCCTTCTTTCTCAGGGAGATATCTGATACCCGACTGGTGTCTCTCAGACCCCTCTCTCTCAGGGTGATATCTGTACACTGACTTGCGTCTCTCAGACCCCTCTCTCTCAGGGTGATATCTGTACACTGACTTGCGTCTCTCAGTCCTCTCTCTCTCAGGTTGATATCTGTACACTGACTGGTGTCTGTCACTCCTTCTCTCTCAGGGTGATATCTGTACACTGACTGGTGTCTCTCAGTCCCCTCTCTCTCAGGGAGATATCTGTACACTGACTGGTGTCTCTCAGTCGCTTCTCTCTCAGGGTGATATCTGTACACTGACTGGTGTATCTCAGTCCCTCTCTCTCCGGGAGTTATCTGTACACTGACTGGTGTCTCTCAGTTCCCTCTCTCTCAGGGAGATATCTGTACACTGACTGGTGTCTCTCAGTCCCTTCTCTCTCAGGGTGATATCTGTACACTGACTGGTGTATCTCAGTCCCTCTCTCTCAGGGAGTTATCTGTACACTGACTGGTGTCTCTCAGGCCCCTATCTCTCAGGGTGCTATCTGTACACTGACTGGTGTCTCTCAGTCCCCTCTCTCTCAGGGTGATATCTGTACACTGACTGGTGTCTCTCAGGCCCCTCTCTCTCAGGGTGCTATCTGTACACTGACTGGTGTCTCTCAGTCCCTTCTCTCTCAGGCTGATATCTGTACACTGACTGTTGTCTCTCAGTCCCCTCTCTCTCAGGGTGATATCTGTACATTGACTGGAGTCTCTCAATCCCCTCTCTCTCAGTGAGATATCTGTACACTGACTAGTGTCTCTCAATCCCCTCTCTCTCCGGGAGTGATCTGTAAACTGACTGGTGTCTCTCAATCCCCTCTCTCTCCGGGAGAGATTTGTACACTGACTGGTGTCTCTCGGTACCCTCACTCTCAGGGCGATATCTGTAGACTGACTGGTGTCTCTCAGTACCCTATCTCTCAGGGTGCTGTCTGGACACTGACTGGTGTCGCTCAGTACCCTCACTGTCAGGGCGATATCTGTTGACTGACTGGTGTCTCTCAGTCCCCTCTCTCTGAGGGAGATATCTGTACACTGACTGGTGTCTCTCAGTACCCTCTCTCTCAGGGTGATATCTGTACATTGACTGGTGTCTCTCAGTCCCCTCTTTCTCAGGGAGATATCTGTACACTGACTGGTGTCTCTCAGTCCCCTCTCTCTCAGGGTGATATCTGTACACTGACTGGTGTCTCTCAGACCCCTCTCTCTCAGGGTGATATCTGTACACTGACTGTTGTCTCTCAGTCCCCTCTCTCAGGGAGATATCTGTACACTGACTGGTGTCTCTCAATCCCCTCTCTCTCCGGGAGTGATCTGTAAACTGACTGGTGTCTCTCAATCCCCTCTCTCTCCGGGAGAGATTTGTACACTGACTGGTGTCTCTCGGTACCCTCACTCTCAGGGCGATATCTGTAGACTGACTGGTGTCTCTCAGTACCTTCCCTCTCAGGTTGATATCTGTACACTGACTGGTGTCTCTCAGTACTCTCTCTCTCAGTGAGATATCTGTACACTGACTGGTGTCTCTCAATCCCCTCTCTCTCCGGGAGAGATCTGTAAACTGACTGCTGTCTCTCAATCCCCCTCTCTCCGGGAGAGATTTGTACACTGACTGGTGTCTCCCAGTACCCTCGCTGTCAGGGCGATATCTGTAGACTGACTGGTGTCTCTCAGTACCTTCCCTCTCAGGTTGATATCTGTACACTGACTGGTGTCTCTCAGTACCCTACCTCTCAGGGTGATATCTGTACAGTGGCTGGTGTCTCTCAGTCCCCTCTGTCTCAGGGTGATATCTGTACACTGACTGGTGTCTCTCAGTCCCCTCTCTCTCAGGGTGATATCTGAACACTGACTGGTGTCTCTCAGACCCCTCTCTCTCAGGCAGATATCTGTACACTGACTGGTATCTCTCATTCCCTCTCTTTCACGGAGATATCTGTACGCTGACTGGTGTCTCTCAGTCCCTCTCTCTCAGGGTGATATAGGTACACTGACTGGTGTCTCTCAGTCCCTTTCTCTCTCAGGGTGAAATCTGTACACTGACTGGTGTCTCTCAGTACCCTCCCTCTCAGGGTGATATCTGTACACTGACTGGTGTCTCTCAGTCCCTTCTCTCTCAGGGAGATATCTGTACACTGACTGGTGTCTCTCAGTCCCTTCTCTCTCAGGGAGATATCTGTACACTGACTGGTGTCTCTCAGTCCCTTCTTTCTCAGGGAGATATCTGAACACCGACTTGCGTCTCTCAGTCCCCTTTCTCTCAGGTTGATATCTGTACACTGACTGGTGTCTGTCACTCCCTCTCTCTCATCGTGATATCTGTACACTGACTGGTGTCTCTCAGTCCCCTCTCTCTCAGGGAGATATCTGTACACTGACTGGTGTCTCTCAATCCCCTCTCTCTCAGTGAGATATCTGTACACTGACTGGTGTCTGTCACTCCCTCTCTCTCATCGTGATATCTGTACACTGACTGGTGTCTCTCAGTACCCTCACTCTCAGGGCGATATCTGTAGACTGATTGGTGTCTCTCAGTACCCTCTCTCTCAGGCAGATATCTGTACACTGACTGGTGTCTCTCATTCCCCTCTATCTCAGGGTGATATCTGTACACTGACTGGTGTCTCTCAGTCCCTCTCTCTCAGGGAGATATCTGTACACTGACTGGTGTCTCTCAGTCCCCTCTATCTCAGGGTGATATCTGTACACTGACTGGTGTCTCTCAGTCCCTCTCTCTCAGGGAGATATCTGTACACTGACTGGTGTCTCTCAGTCCCTTCTCTCTCAGGGAGATATGTGTACACTGACTGGTGTCTCTCAGTCCCCTCTATCTCAGGGAGATATCTGTACACTGACTGGTGTCTCTCAGTCCCTTCTCTCTCAGGGAGATATCTGTACACTTACTGGAGTCTCTCCGTCCCTTCACTCTCAGGGTGATATCTGTACACTGACAGTTGTCTCTCAGTCCCTTCTCTCTCTGGGAGATATCTGTACACTGACTGGTGTCTCTCATTCCCTCTCTCTCACAGAGATATCTGAACGCTGACTGGTGTCTCTCAGTCCCTTCTCTCTCAGGGTGATATCTCTACACTGACTGGTGTCTCTCAGTCCCTTCTCTCTCAGGGTGATATCTGTACACTGACTGGTGTCTCTCAGTCCCTTCTCTCTCAGGGTGATATCTGTACACTGACTGGTGTCTCTCAGTCCCTTCTCTCTCAGGGAGATTTCTGTACACTGTGGTGTCTCTCAGTCCCTTCTCTCTCAGGGTGATATCTCTACACTGACTGGTGTCTCTCAGTCCCTTCTCTCTCAGGGAGATATCTGTACACTGACTGGTGTCTCTCAGTCCCTTCCCTCTCAGGGAGTTTTCTGTACACTGACTGGTGTCTCTAAGTCCCTTCTCTCTCAGGGAGATATCTGTACACTGACTGGTGTCTCTCAGTCCCTTCTTTCTCAGGGAGATATCTGATACCCGACTGGTGTCTCTCAGACCCCTCTCTCTCAGGGTGATATCTGTACACTGACTTGCGTCTCTCAGACCCCTCTCTCTCAGGGTGATATCTGTACACTGACTTGCGTCTCTCAGTCCTCTCTCTCTCAGGTTGATATCTGTACACTGACTGGTGTCTGTCACTCCTTCTCTCTCAGGGTGATATCTGTACACTGACTGGTGTCTCTCAGTCCCCTCTCTCTCAGGGAGATATCTGTACACTGACTGGTGTCTCTCAGTCGCTTCTCTCTCAGGGTGATATCTGTACACTGACTGGTGTATCTCAGTCCCTCTCTCTCCGGGAGTTATCTGTACACTGACTGGTGTCTCTCAGTTCCCTCTCTCTCAGGGAGATATCTGTACACTGACTGGTGTCTCTCAGTCCCTTCTCTCTCAGGGTGATATCTGTACACTGACTGGTGTATCTCAGTCCCTCTCTCTCAGGGAGTTATCTGTACACTGACTGGTGTCTCTCAGGCCCCTATCTCTCAGGGTGCTATCTGTACACTGACTGGTGTCTCTCAGTCCCCTCTCTCTCAGGGTGATATCTGTACACTGACTGGTGTCTCTCAGGCCCCTCTCTCTCAGGGTGCTATCTGTACACTGACTGGTGTCTCTCAGTCCCTTCTCTCTCAGGCTGATATCTGTACACTGACTGTTGTCTCTCAGTCCCCTCTCTCTCAGGGTGATATCTGTACATTGACTGGAGTCTCTCAATCCCCTCTCTCTCAGTGAGATATCTGTACACTGACTAGTGTCTCTCAATCCCCTCTCTCTCCGGGAGTGATCTGTAAACTGACTGGTGTCTCTCAATCCCCTCTCTCTCCGGGAGAGATTTGTACACTGACTGGTGTCTCTCGGTACCCTCACTCTCAGGGCGATATCTGTAGACTGACTGGTGTCTCTCAGTACCCTATCTCTCAGGGTGCTGTCTGGACACTGACTGGTGTCGCTCAGTACCCTCACTGTCAGGGCGATATCTGTTGACTGACTGGTGTCTCTCAGTCCCCTCTCTCTGAGGGAGATATCTGTACACTGACTGGTGTCTCTCAGTACCCTCTCTCTCAGGGTGATATCTGTACATTGACTGGTGTCTCTCAGTCCCCTCTTTCTCAGGGAGATATCTGTACACTGACTGGTGTCTCTCAGTCCCCTCTCTCTCAGGGTGATATCTGTACACTGACTGGTGTCTCTCAGACCCCTCTCTCTCAGGGTGATATCTGTACACTGACTGTTGTCTCTCAGTCCCCTCTCTCAGGGAGATATCTGTACACTGACTGGTGTCTCTCAATCCCCTCTCTCTCCGGGAGTGATCTGTAAACTGACTGGTGTCTCTCAATCCCCTCTCTCTCCGGGAGAGATTTGTACACTGACTGGTGTCTCTCGGTACCCTCACTCTCAGGGCGATATCTGTAGACTGACTGGTGTCTCTCAGTACCTTCCCTCTCAGGTTGATATCTGTACACTGACTGGTGTCTCTCAGTACTCTCTCTCTCAGTGAGATATCTGTACACTGACTGGTGTCTCTCAATCCCCTCTCTCTCCGGGAGAGATCTGTAAACTGACTGCTGTCTCTCAATCCCCCTCTCTCCGGGAGAGATTTGTACACTGACTGGTGTCTCCCAGTACCCTCGCTGTCAGGGCGATATCTGTAGACTGACTGGTGTCTCTCAGTACCTTCCCTCTCAGGTTGATATCTGTACACTGACTGGTGTCTCTCAGTACCCTACCTCTCAGGGTGATATCTGTACAGTGGCTGGTGTCTCTCAGTCCCCTCTGTCTCAGGGTGATATCTGTACACTGACTGGTGTCTCTCAGTCCCCTCTCTCTCAGGGTGATATCTGAACACTGACTGGTGTCTCTCAGACCCCTCTCTCTCAGGCAGATATCTGTACACTGACTGGTATCTCTCATTCTCTCTCTTTCACGGAGATATCTGTACGCTGACTGGTGTCTCTCAGTCCCTCTCTCTCAGGGTGATATAGGTACACTGACTGGTGTCTCTCAGTCCCTTTCTCTCTCAGGGTGAAATCTGTACACTGACTGGTGTCTCTCAGTACCCTCCCTCTCAGGGTGATATCTGTACACTGACTGGTGTCTCTCAGTCCCTTCTCTCTCAGGGAGATATCTGTACACTGACTGGTGTCTCTCAGTCCCTTCTCTCTCAGGGAGATATCTGTACACTGACTGGTGTCTCTCAGTCCCTTCTTTCTCAGGGAGATATCTGAACACCGACTTGCGTCTCTCAGTCCCCTTTCTCTCAGGTTGATATCTGTACACTGACTGGTGTCTGTCACTCCCTCTCTCTCATCGTGATATCTGTACACTGACTGGTGTCTCTCAGTCCCCTCTCTCTCAGGGAGATATCTGTACACTGACTGGTGTCTCTCAATCCCCTCTCTCTCAGTGAGATATCTGTACACTGACTGGTGTCTGTCACTCCCTCTCTCTCATCGTGATATCTGTACACTGACTGGTGTCTCTCAGTACCCTCACTCTCAGGGCGATATCTGTAGACTGATTGGTGTCTCTCAGTACCCTCTCTCTCAGGCAGATATCTGTACACTGACTGGTGTCTCTCATTCCCCTCTATCTCAGGGTGATATCTGTACACTGACTGGTGTCTCTCAGTCCCTCTCTCTCAGGGAGATATCTGTACACTGACTGGTGTCTCTCAGTCCCCTCTATCTCAGGGTGATATCTGTACACTGACTGGTGTCTCTCAGTCCCTCTCTCTCAGGGAGATATCTGTACACTGACTGGTGTCTCTCAGTCCCTTCTCTCTCAGGGAGATATGTGTACACTGACTGGTGTCTCTCAGTCCCCTCTATCTCAGGGAGATATCTGTACACTGACTGGTGTCTCTCAGTCCCTTCTCTCTCAGGGAGATATCTGTACACTTACTGGAGTCTCTCCGTCCCTTCACTCTCAGGGAGATATCTGTACACTGACTGTTGTCTCTCAGTCCCTTCTCTCTCTGGGAGATATCTGTACACTGACTGGTGTCTCTCATTCCCTCTCTCTCACAGATATCTGAACGCTGACTGGTGTCTCTCAGTCCCCTCTATCTCAGGGTGATATCTGTACACTGACTGGCGTCTCTCAGTCCCTTCTCTCTCAGGGAGATATCTGTACACTGACTGTTGTCTCTCAGTCCCTTCTCTCTCTGGGAGATATCTGTACACTGACTGGTGTCTCTCAGTCCCCTCTCTCTCAGGGTGATATCTGTACACTGACTGGTGTCTCTCAGTCCCTTCTCACTCAGGGTGATATCTCTACACTGACTGGTGTCTCTCAGTCCCTCTCTCTGGGTGATATCTGTACACTGACTGGTGTCTCTCAATCCCCCCTCTCTCTCAGGGTGATATCTTTACACTGACTGGTGTCTCTCAGTCCCCTCTCTCTCAGGGTGATATCTGTACACTGACTGGTGTCTCTCAGTCCTCTCTCTCTCAGGGTGATATCTGTACACTGACTGGTGTCTCTCAGTCTCCTCTCTCTCCGGGAGATATCTGTACACTGACTGGTGTCTCTCAGTCCCCTCTCTCTCAGGGTGATATCCGTACACTGACTGATGTCTCTCAGTCTCCTCTCTCTCCGGGAGATATCTGTACACTGACTGGTGTCTCTCAGTCCCCTCTCTCTCTGGGTGATATCTGTACACTGACTGGTGTCTCTCAGTCCCCTCTCTCTCCGGGAGATATCTGTACACTGACTGGTGTCTCTCAGTCCCCTCTCTCTCAGGGTAATATCTGTACACTGACTGGTGTCTCTCAGTCCCCTCTCTCTCAGGGAGATATCTGTACACTGACTGGTGTCTCTCAGTCCCCTCTCTCTCAGGGAGATATCTGTGCACTGACTGGTGTCTCTCAGTCCCCTCTCTCTCAGGGTGATATCTGTACACTGACTGGTGTCTCTCAGTCCCCTCTCTCTCAGGGAGATATCTGTACACTGACTGGTGTCTCTCAGTCCCTCTCTCTGAGGGTGATATCTGAACACTGACTGGTGTCTCTCAGTCCCTCTCTGTCAGGGTGATATCTGAACACTGACTGGTGTCTCTCAGTCCCTCTCTCTCAGGGTGATATCTGTACACTGACTGGTGTGTCTCAGTCCCCTCTCTCTCAGGGAGATATCTGTACACTGACTGGTGTCTCTCAGTCCCTCTCTCTGAGGGTGATATCTGAACACTGACTGGTGTCTCTCAGTCCCTCTCTCTCAGGGTGATATCTGAACACTGACTGGTGTCTCTCAGTCCCCTCTCTCTCAGGGAGATATCTGTACATTGACTGGTGTCTCTCAGTCCCCTTTCTCTCAGGGAGATATCTGTACACTGACTGGTGTCTCTCAGTCCCTTCTCTCTCAGGGTGATATCTGTACACTGACTGGTGTATCTCAGTCCCTCTCTCTCAGGGAGTTATCTGTACACTGACTGGTGTCTCTCAGGCCCCTATCTCTCAGGGTGCTATCTGTACACTGACTGGTGTCTCTCAGTCCCCTCTCTCTCAGGGTGATATCTGTACACTGACTGGTGTCTCTCAGGCCCCTCTCTCTCAGGGTGCTATCTGTACACTGACTGGTGTCTCTCAGTCCCTTCTCTCTCAGGCTGATATCTGTACACTGACTGTTGTCTCTCAGTCCCCTCTCTCTCAGGGTGATATCTGTACATTGACTGGAGTCTCTCAATCCCCTCTCTCTCAGTGAGATATCTGTACACTGACTAGTGTCTCTCAATCCCCTCTCTCTCCGGGAGTGATCTGTAAACTGACTGGTGTCTCTCAATCCCCTCTCTCTCCGGGAGAGATTTGTACACTGACTGGTGTCTCTCGGTACCCTCACTCTCAGGGCGATATCTGTAGACTGACTGGTGTCTCTCAGTCCCTTCTCTCTCAGGGTGATATCTGTACACTGATTGGTGTATCTCAGTCCCCTATCTCTCAGGGTGCTATCTGTACACTGACTGGTGTCTCTCAGTCCCCTCTCTCTCAGGGTGATATCTGTACACTGACTGGTGTCTCTCAGGCCCCTCTCTCTCAGGGTGCTATCTGTACACTGACTGGTGTCTCTCAGTCCCTTCTCTCTCAGGCTGATATCTGTACACTGACTGTTGTCTCTCAGTCCCCTCTCTCTCAGGGTGATATCTGTACATTGACTGGAGTCTCTCAATCCCCTCTCTCTCAGTGAGATATCTGTACACTGACTAGTGTCTCTCAATCCCCTCTCTCTCCGGGAGTGATCTGTAAACTGACTGGTGTCTCTCAATCCCCTCTCTCTCCGGGAGAGATTTGTACACTGACTGGTGTCTCTCGGTACCCTCACTCTCAGGGCGATATCTGTAGACTGACTGGTGTCTCTCAGTACCCTATCTCTCAGCGTGCTGTCTGGACACTGACTGGTGTCGCTCAGTACCCTCACTGTCAGGGCGATATCTGTTGACTGACTGGTGTCTCTCAGTCCCCTCTCTCTGAGGGAGATATCTGTACACTGACTGGTGTCTCTCAGTACCCTCTCTCTCAGGGTGAGATCTGTACATTGACTGGTGTCTCTCAGTCCCCTCTTTCTCAGGGAGATATCTGTACACTGACTGGTGTCTCTCAGTCCCCTCTCTCTCAGGGTGATATCTGTACACTGACTGGTGTCTCTCAGACCCCTCTCTCTCAGGGTGATATCTGTACACTGACTGTTGTCTCTCAGTCCCCTCTCTCAGGGAGATATCTGTACACTGACTGGTGTCTCTCAATCCCCTCTCTCTCCGGGAGTGATCTGTAAACTGACTGGTGTCTCTCAATCCCCTCTCTCTCCGGGAGAGATTTGTACACTGACTGGTGTCTCTCGGTACCCTCACTCTCAGGGCGATATCTGTAGACTGACTGGTGTCTCTCAGTACCTTCCCTCTCAGGTTGATATCTGTACACTGACTGGTGTCTCTCAGTACTCTCTCTCTCAGTGAGATATCTGTACACTGACTGGTGTCTCTCAATCCCCTCTCTCTCCGGGAGAGATCTGTAAACTGACTGCTGTCTCTCAATCCCCCTCTCTCCGGGAGAGATTTGTACACTGACTGGTGTCTCCCAGTACCCTCGCTGTCAGGGCGATATCTGTAGACTGACTGGTGTCTCTCAGTACCTTCCCTCTCAGGTTGATATCTGTACACTGACTGGTGTCTCTCAGTACCCTACCTCTCAGGGTGATATCTGTACAGTGGCTGGTGTCTCTCAGTCCCCTCTGTCTCAGGGTGATATCTGTACACTGACTGGTGTCTCTCAGTCCCCTCTCTCTCAGGGTGATATCTGAACACTGACTGGTGTCTCTCAGACCCCTCTCTCTCAGGCAGATATCTGTACACTGACTGGTATCTCTCATTCCCTCTCTTTCACGGAGATATCTGTACGCTGACTGGTGTCTCTCAGTCCCTCTCTCTCAGGGTGATATAGGTACACTGACTGGTGTCTCTCAGTCCCTTTCTCTCTCAGGGTGAAATCTGTACACTGACTGGTGTCTCTCAGTACCCTCCCTCTCAGGGTGATATCTGTACACTGACTGGTGTCTCTCAGTCCCTTCTCTCTCAGGGAGATATCTGTACACTGACTGGTGTCTCTCAGTCCCTTCTCTCTCAGGGAGATATCTGTACACTGACTGGTGTCTCTCAGTCCCTTCTTTCTCAGGGAGATATCTGAACACCGACTTGCGTCTCTCAGTCCCCTTTCTCTCAGGTTGATATCTGTACACTGACTGGTGTCTGTCACTCCCTCTCTCTCATCGTGATATCTGTACACTGACTGGTGTCTCTCAGTCCCCTCTCTCTCAGGGAGATATCTGTACACTGACTGGTGTCTCTCAATCCCCTCTCTCTCAGTGAGATATCTGTACACTGACTGGTGTCTGTCACTCCCTCTCTCTCATCGTGATATCTGTACACTGACTGGTGTCTCTCAGTACCCTCACTCTCAGGGCGATATCTGTAGACTGATTGGTGTCTCTCAGTACCCTCTCTCTCAGGCAGATATCTGTACACTGACTGGTGTCTCTCATTCCCCTCTATCTCAGGGTGATATCTGTACACTGACTGGTGTCTCTCAGTCCCTCTCTCTCAGGGAGATATCTGTACACTGACTGGTGTCTCTCAGTCCCTCTCTCTCAGGGTGATATCTGTACACTGACTGGTGTCTCTCAGTCCCTTCTCTCTCAGGGAGATATGTGTACACTGACTGGTGTCTCTCAGTCCCCTCTATCTCAGGGAGATATCTGTACACTGACTGGTGTCTCTCAGTCCCTTCTCTCTCAGGGAGATATCTGTACACTTACTGGAGTCTCTCCGTCCCTTCACTCTCAGGGAGATATCTGTACACTGACTGTTGTCTCTCAGTCCCTTCTCTCTCTGGGAGATATCTGTACACTGACTGGTGTCTCTCAGTCCCTCTCTCTCAGGGTGATATCTGTACACTGACTGGTGTCTCTCAGTCCCTTCTCTCTCAGGGAGATATGTGTACACTGACTGGTGTCTCTCAGTCCCCTCTATCTCAGGGAGATATCTGTACACTGACTGGTGTCTCTCAGTCCCTTCTCTCTCAGGGAGATATCTGTACACTTACTGGAGTCTCTCCGTCCCTTCACTCTCAGGGAGATATCTGTACACTGACTGTTGTCTCTCAGTCCCTTCTCTCTCTGGGAGATATCTGTACACTGACTGGTGTCTCTCATTCCCTCTCTCTCACAGATATCTGAACGCTGACTGGTGTCTCTCAGTCCCCTCTATCTCAGGGTGATATCTGTACACTGACTGGCGTCTCTCAGTCCCTTCTCTCTCAGGGAGATATCTGTACACTGACTGTTGTCTCTCAGTCCCTTCTCTCTCTGGGAGATATCTGTACACTGACTGGTGTCTCTCAGTCCCCTCTCTCTCAGGGTGATATCTGTACACTGACTGGTGTCTCTCAGTCCCTTCTCACTCAGGGTGATATCTCTACACTGACTGGTGTCTCTCAGTCCCTCTCTCTGGGTGATATCTGTACACTGACTGGTGTCTCTCAATCCCCCCTCTCTCTCAGGGTGATATCTTTACACTGACTGGTGTCTCTCAGTCCCCTCTCTCTCAGGGTGATATCTGTACACTGACTGGTGTCTCTCAGTCCTCTCTCTCTCAGGGTGATATCTGTACACTGACTGGTGTCTCTCAGTCTCCTCTCTCTCCGGGAGATATCTGTACACTGACTGGTGTCTCTCAGTCCCCTCTCTCTCAGGGTGATATCCGTACACTGACTGATGTCTCTCAGTCTCCTCTCTCTCCGGGAGATATCTGTACACTGACTGGTGTCTCTCAGTCCCCTCTCTCTCTGGGTGATATCTGTACACTGACTGGTGTCTCTCAGTCCCCTCTCTCTCCGGGAGATATCTGTACACTGACTGGTGTCTCTCAGTCCCCTCTCTCTCAGGGTAATATCTGTACACTGACTGGTGTCTCTCAGTCCCCTCTCTCTCAGGGAGATATCTGTACACTGACTGGTGTCTCTCAGTCCCCTCTCTCTCAGGGAGATATCTGTGCACTGACTGGTGTCTCTCAGTCCCCTCTCTCTCAGGGTGATATCTGTACACTGACTGGTGTCTCTCAGTCCCCTCTCTCTCAGGGAGATATCTGTACACTGACTGGTGTCTCTCAGTCCCTCTCTCTGAGGGTGATATCTGAACACTGACTGGTGTCTCTCAGTCCCTCTCTGTCAGGGTGATATCTGAACACTGACTGGTGTCTCTCAGTCCCTCTCTCTCAGGGTGATATCTGTACACTGACTGGTGTGTCTCAGTCCCCTCTCTCTCAGGGAGATATCTGTACACTGACTGGTGTCTCTCAGTCCCTCTCTCTGAGGGTGATATCTGAACACTGACTGGTGTCTCTCAGTCCCTCTCTCTCAGGGTGATATCTGAACACTGACTGGTGTCTCTCAGTCCCCTCTCTCTCAGGGAGATATCTGTACATTGACTGGTGTCTCTCAGTCCCCTTTCTCTCAGGGAGATATCTGTACACTGACTGGTGTCTCTCAGTCCCTTCTCTCTCAGGGTGATATCTGTACACTGACTGGTGTATCTCAGTCCCTCTCTCTCAGGGAGTTATCTGTACACTGACTGGTGTCTCTCAGGCCCCTATCTCTCAGGGTGCTATCTGTACACTGACTGGTGTCTCTCAGTCCCCTCTCTCTCAGGGTGATATCTGTACACTGACTGGTGTCTCTCAGGCCCCTCTCTCTCAGGGTGCTATCTGTACACTGACTGGTGTCTCTCAGTCCCTTCTCTCTCAGGCTGATATCTGTACACTGACTGTTGTCTCTCAGTCCCCTCTCTCTCAGGGTGATATCTGTACATTGACTGGAGTCTCTCAATCCCCTCTCTCTCAGTGAGATATCTGTACACTGACTAGTGTCTCTCAATCCCCTCTCTCTCCGGGAGTGATCTGTAAACTGACTGGTGTCTCTCAATCCCCTCTCTCTCCGGGAGAGATTTGTACACTGACTGGTGTCTCTCGGTACCCTCACTCTCAGGGCGATATCTGTAGACTGACTGGTGTCTCTCAGTACCCTATCTCTCAGGGTGCTGTCTGGACACTGACTGGTGTCGCTCAGTACCCTCACTGTCAGGGCGATATCTGTTGACTGACTGGTGTCTCTCAGTCCCCTCTCTCTGAGGGAGATATCTGTACACTGACTGGTGTCTCTCAGTACCCTCTCTCTCAGGGTGATATCTGTACATTGACTGGTGTCTCTCAGTCCCCTCTTTCTCAGGGAGATATCTGTACACTGACTGGTGTCTCTCAGTCCCCTCTCTCTCAGGGTGATATCTGTACACTGACTGGTGTCTCTCAGACCCCTCTCTCTCAGGGTGATATCTGTACACTGACTGTTGTCTCTCAGTCCCCTCTCTCAGGGAGATATCTGTACACTGACTGGTGTCTCTCAATCCCCTCTCTCTCCGGGAGTGATCTGTAAACTGACTGGTGTCTCTCAATCCCCTCTCTCTCCGGGAGAGATTTGTACACTGACTGGTGTCTCTCGGTACCCTCACTCTCAGGGCGATATCTGTAGACTGACTGGTGTCTCTCAGTACCTTCTCTCTCAGGGCGATATCTGTAGACTGACTGGTGTCTCTCAGTCCCCTCTCTCTGATGGAGATATCTGTACACTGACTGGTGTGTCTCAGTACCCTCTCTCTCAGGGTGATATCTGTACACTGACTGGTGTCTCTCAGTCCCTTTCTCTCTCAGGGAGATATCTGTAGACTGACTGGTGTCTCACAGTACCCTCTCTATCAGGGTGCTATCTGTGCACTGACTGGTGTCTCTCAGTACCCTCACTCTCAGGGCGATATCTGTAGACTGACTGGTGTCTCTCAGTACCCTCTCTCTCAGTGAGATATCTGTACACTGACTGGTGTCTCTCAATCCCCTCTCTCTCCGGGAGAGATCTGTAAACTGACTGCTGTCTCTCAATCCCCTCTCTCTCCGGGAGAGATTTGTACACTGACTGGTGTCTCCCAGTACCCTCGCTGTCAGGGCGATATCTGTAGACTGACTGGTGTCTCTCAGTACCTTCCCTCTCAGGTTGATATCTGTACACTGACTGGTGTCTCTCAGTACCCTACCTCTCAGGGTGATATCTGTACAGTGGCTGGTGTCTCTCAGTCCCCTCTGTCTCAGGGTGATATCTGTACACTGACTGGTGTCTCTCAGTCCCCTCTCTCTCAGGGTGATATCTGAACACTGACTGGTGTCTCTCAGACCCCTCTCTCTCAGGCAGATATCTGTACACTGACTGGTATCTCTCATTCCCTCTCTTTCACGGAGATATCTGTACGCTGACTGGTGTCTCTCAGTCCCTCTCTCTCAGGGTGATATAGGTACACTGACTGGTGTCTCTCAGTCCCTTTCTCTCTCAGGGTGATATCTGTACACTGACTGGTGTCTCTCAGTCCCCTCTCTCTCAGGGTGATATCTGTACACTGACTGGTGTCTCTCAGTCCCCTCTCTCTCAGGGAGATATCTGTACACTGACTGGTGTCTCTCAGTCCCCTCTCTCTCAGGGAGATATCTGTGCACTGACTGGTGTCTCTCAGTCCCCTCTCTCTCAGGGTGATATCTGTACACTGACTGGTGTCTCTCAGTCCCCTCTCTCTCAGGGAGATATCTGTACACTGACTGGTGTCTCTCAGTCCCTCTCTCTGAGGGTGATATCTGAACACTGACTGGTGTCTCTCAGTCCCTCTCTCTCAGGGTGATATCTGAACACTGACTGGTGTCTCTCAGTCCCTCCTTCTCAGGGTGATATCTGTACACTGACTGGTGTCTCTCAGTCCCCTCTCTCTCAGGGAGATATCTGTACACTGACTGGTGTCTCTCAGTCCCTCTCTCTGAGGGTGATATCTGAACACTGACTGGTGTCTCTCAGTCCCTCTCTCTCAGGGTGATATCTGAACACTGACTGGTGTCTCTCAGTCCCCTCTCTCTCAGGGAGATATCTGTACATTGACTGGTGTCTCTCAGTCCCCTTTCTCTCAGGGAGATATCTGTACACTGACTGGTGTCTCTCAGTCCCTCTCTCTGAGGGTGATATCTGAACACTGACTGGTGTCTCTCAGTCCCTCTCTCTCAGGGAGATATCTGTACACTGACTGGTGTCTCTCAGTCCCTCTCTCTGAGGGTGATATCTGAACACTGACTGGTGTCTCTCAGTCCCCTCTCTCTCAGGGAGATATCTGTACATTGACTGGTGTCTCTCAGTCCCCTTTCTCTCAGGGAGATATCTGTACATTGACTGGTGTCTCTCAGTCCCCTTTCTCTCAGGGAGATATCTGTACACTGACTGCTGTCTCTGGGTGATTTCTCTCAAATCCCCTCTCCTTCTGACTCACCACTTCTTCTTGCCGCTCTCAATTTGAGCCACCCTTTGTCCAAAGTACGAATCTCGGCTCCTGTTGAAGGTCGTTCCTTGTTCTGTTTCGATATTGAAATTCTCTGAGGGTGCGATTTCTTGACGGGGCAGAAGGTCAGAGGGCAGTCATCAGTTCATCAGACGGAGTGGGGGGGGGGCAAGTGATTCCCGCATTTGACAAGCGCACGTCCCCCGCGTCAAAGTCTCCATGTTGCAGTCAAGCTTCCCAACGCACAACAGCAGGCCAGGAAATTCAACCCTGAGTCACATGTGGTTTTATTCGGGACAGGCGATCAATACATTGGTCGGAGGGTTTAGCTTTTGAGGGGAGTCTTAAAGCAGCAGAGACAGGGGGAGAGAGAGAGTCAGAGATAAGGCTGAGAGCTCCACTGACGTGAATTCAGAATGGTGTGTTGCCTCCCTGGTGCCAGGGTCAGGGATGTCACTGAGCGGCTGCAGATCATCCTGAAGGGGGACGGGGAAGAGCCAGCAGTCGTGGTCCACATCGGAACCAACGACCCAGGTGGAAAGAGGGATGTGGTCCTGCAGTCAGAATTTAGGGAGCACGGTCCGGAATTAACAAGCAGGACCTCAAACGTCGTCAACTCCGGATTCCTCCCAGTGTCTAGAAATCGCAGGGTAAGACAGATGGAAAGATGGTGCAGGAGGGAGGGCTTCGGATTCCTGGGACATTGGGACCGGCTCTGGTGGGGGGGGGGGGGGAGATGGGACCTGTGCAGGCCGGACGGGTCGCCCCTGAACCGATCCTGGACTGAGTTCCTTGCGGGACGTTTTGCTCGTGCCGTTGGGGAGGGTTTAAACTGGTTTGGCAGGGGGGATGGGGACCTGAGGGGAGACTCAGTTGGGTCAAAATTCAGAAGTGAAAATGGAAGGTGGCAAATTAATGGATGAGTCGGGAAGACAGAGGAAACGAAGGCTGGAAAAGTGAAAAGAGTTTGGCAGTGCTCAAGGGGATTGATTTCAATGCGAGGAGTATCCCTTTTGAAGCAGTTGGGCCGAGGGCACAGATAGACATGTGGGAGTATGATATCATAGCTGTAACAGAAACATGGCTCAAGGAGGGACAGGAACGGCAGCTCAACATTCCTGGAAACTGGGTTTTCAGATGCAGTAGGGAGGGGGATAAGAAAGGAGGGGGAGTGGCAATTTTGGTCAAGGAAACTATTACAGATGTGAGGAGGGATGATCTGTTGGAAGGTTCATCAAATGAGGCCAAATGGATTGAGCTTAGGAACAAAAAAGGGGCAATCACACTGCTGGCAGTGTACTATAGACCCCCCAAACAGTCAGAGGGAGATAGAAGAGCAGATATGTCGGCAAATCTCTGAGAAGTGTAAGAACAATGGGGCAGTAATAGCAGGGGATTTTAACTACCCCGTTATTAACTGGGATAGCCTTCGTGTGAAAGGAATTGAGGGAGCAGAATTCTTGAGGTGCACTCAGGAGAACTTTTTTTTGCCCAGTATGTCGCAAGCCCAACAAGAGACAGACTAGTTTTCGACTTCGTTTTCGGAAATGAAGATGGGCAGGTGGAAGGGGTGGGAGTGCGGGGAATTTTGGAAGTAGTGATCATAATTCAGTCAGTTTTAACATAATTATGGAAAAGGACAGGGATAGAACATGCGTTAGAGTTCTCAATTGGGGCAAAGCCAATTTTACTAAACTGAGGAGTGATTTAGCAAAAGTGGACTGGGAACAGCTACTTGGAGGTAAATCAGTGTCAGAACAGTGGGAGGCATTCAAAGGGGAGATTCAAGGGGTTCAGAGTAAACATGTTCCCACAAAGAAAAAGGGTGAGACGGCCAAATCTAGAGCCCCATGGATGTCGAGGAGCCTGCAGGGTAAGATAAGGCAGAAAAGGAAAGCTTATGTCCGACACTGAGATCTCAATACTACAGAAAGCCGAGAGGAGTATAGAAAGTGGAGGGGTGAAATCAAAAAGGAAATTAGGAAAGCAAAGAGAGGGCATGAAAGAATATTGGCAAGCAAAACCAAAGTGAACCCAAAGATATTTTATCAATACATTAAGAGTAAGAGGAAAACTAAGGAGAGAGTTGGGCCCATAAAAGACCAAAAAGGTAACTTATGTGTAGGAATGGAAGATATTGGTCTGGTTATCAATGAATACTTTGTGTTTGTCTTCAGGAAAGAGGGGGACGATGCAGATATTGTAGTTAAGGAGGAAAAGTGTGAAGTATTGGATGTGATAAACATAGGGAGAGAGGAAGTATTAATGGGATTAGCATCCTTGAAAGTTGATAAACCACCAGGGTCAGATGAAATGTATCCTAGGCTGTGAAAAGAAGCAAGAGAGGAAATAGCAGAGGGTCTGACCATCATTTTCCAGTCCTCACTGTATACAGGTGTGGTGCCGGAGGATTGGAGAACTGCTAACATTGTACCTCTGTTTAAAAAGGGAGCAAGGGACAGACTGAATAATTACAGGCCAGTCAGACTAACCTCAGTAGTAGGAAAATTATTGGAATCTATTCCGAGGGACAGGGATAAACTGTCACTTAGAAAGGCACAGGTTAATCAAGGATAGTCAGCATGGATTTGTTAAGGGAAGATCTTGTTTGAACAACTCGATCGAATTTTTTGAAGAAGTAACAAGGAAGATCGATGAGGGTAGTGCAGTCGATGTGATCTACATGGATTTTAGCAAGGCTTTTGACAAGGTTCCACATGGCAGACTGGTTAAAAAAGATAAAATCCCGTGGGATCCAGGGAAATGCAGCAAGGTGGATACAAAATTGACTCAGTGGCAGGAAACAAGGGGTAATTGTTGACGGGCGTTTTCGCGACAGGAGGGCTGTTTCCAGTGGTGTTCCACAGGGCTCAGTACTGGGTCCCCTGCTGTTTGTGATATATATTAACAATTTGGATGTAAATGGAGGGGGAGTGATCAAGAAGTTTGTGAATGACACAAAGATTGGCCGTGTGGTAGATAGCGAGGAGGATAAGCTGTAGGCTGCAGGAAGATATTGATGGTCTGGTCAGATGGGCAGAAAAGTGGCAAATGGAATTTGACCTGGAGAAATGTGAGGTGATGCATTTGGGGAGGTCAAACAAGGCAAAGGAATACATGATTAATGGGAGAATACGGAGAGGTGTAGAGGAAGTGAGGGACGTTGGAGTGAATGTCCACAGATCCCTGAAGGTAGCAGGACAGGTCGATAAGGTGGTTAAGAAGGAATCCTTTCCTTTATTAGCTGAGGTATAGAATATAAGAGCAGGGAGGTTATGCTGGAACTGTATAAATCATTGGTTAGGCCACTACTTGAGTACTGTGTGCAGTTCTGGTCACCTCATTACAGAAAGGATGTATTTGCACTAGAGAGGGTACAGAGGAGATTTACGAGGATGTTGCCAGGACTGGAAAAATGCAGCTATGAGGAAAGATTGGATAGGCTGGGGTTGTTCTCCTTAGAACAGAGAAGGCTGAGGGGAGATCTGATTGAAATGTACAACATTTTGAGGGGTCTGGATGGAGTGGAGGTGAAGGGTCTATTCACCTTAGCAGAGAGGTCAGTGACGAGGGGGCAGAGATTTAAAGTGATTGGTCGAAAAATTAGAGGGGAGATGGGGAAAACCTTTCACCTAGAGGGTGGTGATGGTCTGGAACTCACTGCCTGAAAGGGTAGTTGAGGCCGAGACCCTCAACTCATTCAAAAGGAGTCTGGATAGGCACCTCAAGTGCCGTAAACTGCAGGGCTACGGAGAACATTCTGGAAGGTGGGATTGGAATAGGGCGATCGTTTATCGGCCAGCACAGACACGATGGGCCGAGTGGCCTCTTTCTGTGCCGAATACATTCTGTGATTCTATTCTATCCCCAGGTTCGGCAGAAAACAGTCGTGGAAAAATTAAAACCAAATCTCCACTAGAAACTAGATTCAGCCAAGTGCAGAAAACGCACAAGGATGTGGAGATGGATCAGTCTACAGAGGTAAAGAGGCAGACCGAAACAGGGCTATGGGGAGAGAGCGGGACAGTGGGATTAGTTTGGGGATTGATACAGGGCTATGGGGAGAGAGCGGGGGCAGTGGGATTAGTTTGGGGATTGATACAGTGCTATGGGGAGAGAGCGGGGCAGTGGGATGAGTTTGGGGATTGATACAGGGATATGGGGAGAGAGCGGGGCAGTGGGATTAGTTTGGGGATTGATACAGGGCTATGGGGAGAGAGCGGGGCAGTGGGATTAATTTGGGGATTGATACAGGGATATGGGGAGCGTGTGGGGCAGTGGGATTAGTTTGAGGATTGATACAGGGATATGGGGAGAGAGCGGGGCAGTGGGATTAGTTTGGGGATTGATACAGGGCTATGGGGAGAGAGCAGGGCAGTGGGATGAGTTTGGGGATTGATACAGGGATATGGGGAGAGAGCGGGGCAGTGGGATTAGTTTGGGGATTGATACAGGGATATGGGGAGAGAGCGGGGCAGTGGGATTAATTTGGGGATTGATACAGGGATATGGGGAGAGAGCGGGGGCAGTGGGATGAGTTTGGGGATTGATACAGGGATATGGGGAGAGAGCGGGGCAGTGGGATTAGTTTGGGGATTGATACAGGGATATGGGGAGAGAGCGGGGCAGTGGGATTAGTTTGGGGATTGATACAGGGATATGGGGAGAGAGCGGGGCAGTGGGATTAGTTTGGGGATTGATACAGGGATATGGGGAGAGTGCGGGGCAGTGGGATTAGTTTGGGGATTGATACAGGGATATGGGGAGAGAGCGGGGGCAGTGGGATTCGTTTGGGGATTGATACAGGGATATGGGGAGAGAGCGGGGCAGTGGGATTAGTTTGGGGATTGATACAGGGATATGGGGAGAGTGCGGGGCAGTGGGATTAGTTTGGGGATTGATACAGGGATATGGGGAGAGAGCGGGGGCAGTGGGATTAGTTTGGGGATTGATACAGGGCGATGGGGAGGGAACAGTGAGAGTTTCGAGATGAGTCAGCGAATCTCTGTTCAGGCAATTCTCAGTCGCTTCCTCCCAACGAGCTTTTTCACTTTTCCCAGGCTGTCTGTATTCCCGCATGTTTCCCCTTGGCTTTCACCGAATGATTTGCATCCAGCCTATCTCACTGTGGCTCAACCCTGCTCTCCCCATTCCGGTTCTCACTTACCCCAGTACAGGCACAGGAGAAGAATCGGAAAACTCTTCATCAGGAGCTGAACTGCCATTGACAGAAAGAAATGCTGAACCGCAGGCAGTTCCCTTCAAACTGGCTTCCTTATACTCAAATGGTGAAATATTTATGATGTGGAGACACATCCTGAATTCTGAGTTTACACAATGTGCAATTTCCTCTCTCAGGGAGATAACTGTACACTGACTGGTGTCTCTCAGTCCCCTCTCTCTCAGGGTGATATCTGTACACTGACTGGTGTCTCTCAGTCCCCTCTCTCTCAGGGAGATATCTGTACACTGACTGGTGTCTCTCAGTCCCCTCTCTCTCAGGGAGATATCTGTACACTGACTGGTGTCTCTCAGTCCCTCTCTCTCAGGGTGATATCTGTACACTGACTGGTGTCTCTCTTTCCTCCCATTTAAAACCCGCCGAAAATTGTCTGGTCTGGGAGAGGAGTGCGTCAGGGATGCCCCATGTGAGGCCAATTATCTCTGGACTGTGCGAGGTTGCAGCCCCTCTTTGAGTATCTGAAGGGGACCTCCTCAAATTCTGGCTGCACTTCAGTCCCACGCTCCTGATCTTTGGGCACCCGGTGCGGAGGGGCTTGGGCCGGGAGGAGGACCTCCTTGTCGGTCTGCTCCTGGGCCTGGCCAAGGTGGCAATTCACAGGTCCAGGTTGCGGGCCGTCGGGGGAGTCCGTCCTCCCCGATTGCCTGCCCCTCTTCCGCGGTTACGTTCGCGCCCGGGTGTCCCTGGAGAAGGAGCATGCGGTGTCCGCCGGTACGCTTGAGGCCTTCCGCGACCGGTGGGCACCGCAGGGACTGGAGTGCATCGTCGACGCCGAGAATGGCATTTTAATTTGAGTTTTGTTTATTTCTGGTTTTGATAAAGTTATTTTTAAAAATATAAGTATGTTTATAAAGGGGGCCTGGGGTATAAAGGCCACCTCGGGAAAAGAAAGGGGTTGAAAAATAAAACGGGTTAGATACAGAGTAAAGCTCCCTCTACACTGTCCCCATCAAACACACCCAGGACAGGTACAGTACGGGGTTAGATACAGAGTAAAGCTCCCTCTACACTGTCCTCATCAAACACTCCCAGGACAGGTACAGTACGGGGGTTAGAAACAGAGTAAAGCTCCCTCTACACTGTCCCCATCAAACACTCCCAGGACAGGTACAGTACGGGGTTAGATACAGAGTAAAGCTCCCTCTACACTCTCCCCCATCAAACACACCCAGGACAGGTACAGTACGGGGTTAGATACAGAGTAAAGCTCCCTCTACACTGTCCTCATCAAACACTCCCAGGACAGGTACAGTACGGGGGTTAGAAACAGAGTAAAGCTCCCTCTACACTGTCCCCATCAAACACACCCAGGACAGGTACAGTACGGGGGTTAGATACAGAGTAAAGCTCCCTCTACACTATCCCCATCAAACACTCCCAGGACAGGTACAGTACGGGGGTTAGATACAGAGTAAAGCTCCCTCTACACTGTCCCCCATCAAACACTCCCAGGACAGGTACAGTACGGGGGTTAGATACAGAGTAAAGCTCCCTCCACACTGTCCCCCATCAAACACTCCCAGGACAGGTACAGTACGGGGGTTAGATACAGAGTAAAGCTCCCTCTACACTCTCCCCCATCAAACACTCCCAGGACAGGTACAGTACGGGGGGTTAGATACAGAGTAAAGCTCCCTCTACACTGTCCCTCCCACTCTCTCACTGTATCCATTTTTCTTGCTCTTTTCTCTGTCTTTCTCTCTCTCAGTCTCCATCTCTTCGCTGTTTCTCCCTCTCTGTCTCGTTCTCTCTATCTCGTTCTCCCTTTATCTTTATCTATCCATGTCTCCCTCTCACTCTGCCTATCTATCTCTCTCTCTTTCCCTCTCATTTTGTCTCTGTCTCTTTTTTTTCAGTCTGTCTCTCTATCTCTCCTTCTCTCCGTCTGTCTCTCTGTCTCTCTCTGTCACCCTCTCTTTGTCTCCTTCTCTCTTTCTCTTCCTCTCTCTCCGTCTCCCTCTGACTCTGTCTCTCTCTTTCTCACTCTCACTCTCCCTTTCTCTCTCCCCTATCGCTGTCCTT
>NW_027140983.1:195000-200870 GCF_036365525.1 Heterodontus francisci
CGGCTGAGCGGGGCTGGGAAGAGGTGGTGGGCGGGTGGGTGGGGAGCGTTAGCCCGCTGGTGTCGCGAGGCAGCCCCTTTGTCCCGGGCATCCCCGGAAGCCGCGCCCGCCCTGGCCATGTGGCGGAGACCCTGGGGCCGGTGCCGCCAGCTGGTCCTGGCGTTTGCCGTGCTGGGGAGCGCCCAGGGGCAGATCCCTCGGCCCTGCGCCAGCGAGTGGCACATGGCGAACGGCATGTGCTGCCCGGTCTGGTGGGGCGACGGCTCGCCCTGCGGCAGCTCCTCGGGCCGCGGCTCCTGCCGGGACCTGGGGAAGGGGGCGGGGGCGGGATATGAGGCGGGGGCGGGAACGGGGGCGGGGGGCGGCTCGGACTTCCGCCTGCGCTGGCCGTCCCACTTCTTCGGGCGCCTCTGCGACTGCCAGCACCGCTACGGCGGCTTCGACTGTGGGGAGTGCGCCCACGGCTGGGCGGGGTCCAGCTGCCGGCGGCCGCACCTGGTGGAGCGGCGGGACCTGTGGCAGATGACGGGGCCCGAGCGCGCCCTCTTCCTGGACCGCCTGCTGCTGGCCAAGCGCACCCTCAGCCCCCGCTACGTCATCTACGCCAGCGCCAGCCGCCGGCCCGGCTCCCGCCTCCGTTTCCGCCGCGCCAGTCTGTATGACGTCTTCTCCTGGGCCCACTACCTCTGCGCCAAGTCCCGGGGGGACGGCGCGCCCGGCAGCTTCGCCCACCGGGGACCCGCCTTCCCCTGCTGGCACCGCGTCTACCTCCTGAAACTTTGAGCGGGAGATGAGGAATCTGACCGGAGACCCCGAATTCTACCTCCGTATTGGACGTGGGCCGGACAGGAGAACTGTGACGTCTGTAATGACAATGTCTTCGGTTCAAACAACCCGGCGGGAATCATCAACCAGACCTCGCCCTTCTCCAGCTGGAGGGTAATTTACACCTCACCTCCCTCACTCCCCTCACTCACTCCCTCCCCCTCACTCCATCCCCCTCACTCCATCCCCCTCACTCCATCCCTCACTCCATCCCTCACTCCATCCCTCACTCACTCCCTCACTCACTCCCTCACTCACTCCTCCACTCCCCACTCCCTCCCTCACTCCCTCCCTCACTCACTCACTCCTCACTCACTCACTCACTCCCTCCCTCACTCCCTCCCTCACTCCCTCCCTCACTCACTCACTCCCTCACTCCCTCCCCTCACTCCCTCCCTCACTCACTCACTCCCTCACTCACTCCTTCCCTCACTCCCTCACTTCCATCCCCCTCACTCCCTCCCTCACTCCCTCCCCCTCACTCCCTCACTCACTCACTCCCTCCCTCACTCCCTCCCTCACTCCCTCCCTCACTCACATCCCTCACTCCCTCCCTCACTCCCTCCCTCCCTCCCTCACTCACTCCCTCACTCCCTCACTCCCTCACTCCCTCCCTCACTCCATCCCTCACTCCCTCCCTCCCTCACTCCATCCCTCACTCCCTCCCTCCCTCACACCATCCCCTCCCTCCCTCCCTCACTCCATCCCTCACTTCATCCCTCCTCCGTCACTCCTCACTCCCTCCCTCACTCACTCACTCACTCACATCACTCACTCCCTCACTCACTCCCTCACTCACATCCCTCACTTCCTCCCTCACTTCCTCCCTCACTCACTCCCTCACTCCCACCCTCACTCCCTCCCTCACTCCATCCCCTCACTCCCTCCCTCACTCAACCCCTCACTCCCTCCTCACTCACATCGCTCACCTCCATCCCCTCTCACTCCCTCCCTCACTCACTCCCTCACTCCCTCCCTCACTCCCACCTCACTCCCTCCCTCACACCATCCCTCACTCCCTCCCTCCCTCACACCATCCCTCACAACCATCCCTCACTCCCTCCCTGACTCCATCCCTCACTTCATCCCTCCTCCCTCACTCCTCACTCCCTCACACCCTCCCTCACTCACATCCCTCACTCCCACCCTCACTCCCTCCCTCACTCCATCCCCCACTCCACCCCCACTCCCTCCCTCACTCACTCCCTCACTCCATCCCCCTCACTCCCCTCCCTCACTCACTCCCTCACTCCCTCCCTCACACCCTCCCTCACTCCCTCCCTCACTCCATCCCTCACTCCTCCCTCACTCCATCCCCACTCATCCCTCCCTCCCTCACTCCCTCTCACCACCCTCCCACCGTCACTCCCACCTCACACCCTCCCTCACACCATCCCCCACCCTCACTCCCTCCCTCACTCACTCCCCGTCACCCCTCCCTCACTCCCTCCCTCCCTCACTCACTCCCTCCCTCCCTCCCTCACTCCCTCCCTCACTCCATCCCCCTCCCTCACTCCCTCCCTCACTCACACCCTCCCTCACTCCACCCCCTCCCTCACTCCCTCCCTCACTCCCTCCCCCTCACTCCATCCCCCTCACTCCATCCCTCACTCCACCCACACATCCATCCCTCACTCACTCCCTCACTCACACCCTCCCTCACTCCCTCCCTCACTCCCTCCCTCACTCACATCACACCCACACTCCCTCCCTCACCCACTCACTCCCTCACTCACTCCTCCCTCACTCCCTCACACTCCATCCCCCTCACTCCCCACACCTCACTCCCTCCCCCACACTCCCTTACTCACTCACTCCCTCCCCTCACCCACCCTCACTCACTCCCTCACACCACTCACCCCTCCCTCACTCCCTCCCTCCCACCTCACTCCCTCACATCCCTCACTCCTCCTCCCTCACCACTCCACCCTCACTCCCTCCCTCCACACTCCATCCCACACTCCCTCCCTCCCTCACACCATCCCTCCCTCCCTCCCTCCCTCACACCATCCCTCCCTCCCTCCCTCACTCCATCCCTCACTTCATCCCTCCTCCGTCACTACCCACACCCTCCACCCTCACCCACCCTCACTCCATCCCTCACTCACCTCCCTCCCTCACTCCATCCCTCACTCCCTCCCTCCCCTCACACCATCCTCCCTCCCACCCTCACACCACCCTCACTCATCCCACCTCCGTCACTCCCTCACTCCTCACTCCCTCACACCCTCCCTCATCACTCACTCACTCCCCACACACTCCCCACCCACTCCCACACTTCCTCCCTCACTCACTCCTCACTCCCACCCTCACACCATCCCCTCACTCCATCCCCTCACTCCATCCCCTCACTCCCTCCCTCACTCACTCCCTCACTCCATCCCCCTCACTCCCTCCCTCACTCACTCCCTCACACCCCCTCCACCCATCCCTCACACCCTCCCTCCCTCACACCATCCCTCACTCCCTCCCTGACTCCATCCCTCACTTCATCCCTCTCCCTCACTCCCTCACTCCCACCTCCCTCCCTCACTCACTCCCTCACTCCCACCCTCACTCCCTCCCTCACTCCATCCCCTCACTCCAACCCCTCACTCCCTCCCTCACTCACTCCCTCACCCATCCCCCTCACTCCCTCCCTCACTCACTCCCACACTCCCTCCCTCACTCCCTCCCTCACTCCATCCCTCACTCCCTCCCTCATTCCATCCCTCACTTCATCCCTCTCCCTCACTCCCTCACACCCTCCCTCCGTCACTCCCTCCCTCACTCCCTCCCTCACTCCCTCCCTCACTCCATCCCCCTCCCTCACTCCCTCCCTCACTCACTCCCCGTCACTCCCTCCCTCACTCCCTCCCTCCTCACTCACTTCCCTCACTCCCACCCTCACTCCATCCCCCTCCCTCACACCCTCCTCACACACCCTCCCTCACTCCCTCACTCCACCCCCCTCCCTCACTCCCTCCCTCACTCCTCCCTCACTCCCTCCCTCACTCCCTCCCTCACTCCATACCCCTCCCTCACTCCCTCCCCCTCCCTCACTTCCCTCCCTCACTCACTCCCTCACTCACTCCTTCCCTCACTCCCTCCCTCACTCCATCCCCCTCACTCCCTCCCTCACTCCCCCTCACTCCCTCCCTCACTCACCACTCCCTCCCTCACTCACTCCCTCACTCCTCACTCACTCCAACCCTCACTCCATCCCTCACTCCATCCCTCCACCCTCACTCCCTCACTCCCTCCCTCCCTCACTCCATCCCCTCCTCACTCCCCCTCACTCCCCCTCACTCCCCCTCACTCCCTCCCTCACTCCCTCCCTCACTCCCTCCCTCCTCACCCTCCCTCACTCCATCCCCTCCCTCACTCCCTCACTCCCTCACTCACTCACTCCCTCACTCCCTCACTCCATCCCCTCCCTCACTCCTCCCTCACACTCCTCCATCCCTCACCACCATCCCTCACTCCATCCCTCACTCCATCCCCTCCCTCACTCCCACTCACTCCCTCCCTCACTCATTCCCTCACTCCCTCACTCCCTCCCTTACTCATTCCCTCACACTCCCTCACTCACTCACTCCCTCACTCCTCCCTCACTCCATCCCTCACTCCATCCCTCACTCCATCCCTCTCCCTCACTCCCTCCCTCACTCCCTCCCTCACTCCCTCCCTCACTCCCTCTCTCACTCCCTCACTCCATCCCTCATTCACTCCCTCCCTCACTCCCTCACTCACTCCCTCACTCCCTCCCTCACTCATTCCCTCACTCCCTCCCTCACTCATTCCCTCACTCCCTCCCCTCCCTCACTCAATCCCTCACTCACTCCCTCCCTCACTCCCTCACTCCCTCCATCCCTCACTCCATCCCTCCTCCCTCACTCCCTCACTCCCTCCCTCACTCCCTCACTCCATCCCTCCTCACACCCTCACTCCCTCACTCACTCCCTCACTCCATCCCTCACTCCAGTCCTCACTCCCTCCCTCCCTCCCTCACTCCCTCCTTCACTCCCACCCTCATTCCCTCCCTCACTCCATCTCACTCACTCACTCACTCATTCCCTCACTCCCTCACTCACTCACTCACTCCCTCCCTCACTCCATCCCTCACTCCATCCCTCACTCCATCCCTCCTCCCTCACTCCCTCCCTCACTCCCTCCCTCACTCCCTCTCTCACTCCCTCACTCCATCCCTCATTCACTCCCTCCCTCACTCCCTCACTCACTCCCTCACTCCCTCCCTCACTCATTCCCTCACTCCCTCCCTCACTCATTCCCTCACTCCCTCCCCTCCCTCACTCACTCCCTCACTCACTCCCTCACTCACTCCCTCTCTCACTCCCTCTCTCACTCCCTCACTCCCTCCATCCCTCACTCCATCCCTCCTCCCTCACTCCCTCACTCCCTCCCTCACTCCCTCACTCCATCCCTCATTCACACCCTCCCTCCCTCCCTCCCTCACCCCCTCACTCCCTCACTCACTCCCTCACTCCATCCCTCACTCCAGTCCTCACTCCCTCCCTCCCTCCCTCACTCCCTCCTTCACTCCCACCCTCATTCCCTCCCTCACTCCATCTCACTCACTCACTCACTCATTCCTCACTCCCTCACTCACTCACTCACTCCCTCCCTCACTCCATCCTCACTCCATCCCTCACTCCATCCCTCACTTCCATCCCCCTCCCTCACTCCCTCCCTCACACCATCCCCCCTCCCTCGCTCCCTCCCTCACTCCATCCCCCTCCCTCACTCCCTCCCTCACTCCAACCCCCTCCCTCACTCCCTCACTCACTCCATCCCCCCTCACTCCCTCCCTCACTCCATCCCCCTCCTCACTCCCTCACTCACTCCATCCCCCCTCCCTCACTCCCTCACTCACTCCATCCCCCCTCCCTCACTCCCTCCCTCACTCCATCCATCACTCCATCCTCCTCCCTCACTCCCTCACTCCCGCACTCACTCCGTCCCTCCCTCACTCCCTCCCTCACTCCATCCCCCTCCCTCACCCCCTCACTCCCTCACCCCCTCACTCCTTCCCCACTCACTTCTCA
>NW_027140984.1:380000-400000 GCF_036365525.1 Heterodontus francisci
AGACTTATTTATATATACACACACACACCACAGTCCAGGCCCTGAGACTTATATATACACACACACACACCACAGTCCAGGTCCTGAGACTTATATATATACACACAAACACACACCACAGTCCATGCCCTGAGACATATATATATACATACACACACCACAGTCCAGGCCCTGAGACTTATATATATACACACACACCACAGTCCAGGCCCTGAGACTTATATATATATACACACACACCACAGTCCAGGCCCTGAGACTTATATATATACACACACTCACCACAGTCCATGCCCTGAGACTTATATATATACACAAACACACCACAGTCCATGCCCTGAGACTTATATATATACACACACACACCACAGTCCAGGCCCTGAGACTTATATATATATACACACACACCACAGTCCAGGCCCTGAGACTTATATATATATACACACACACCACAGTCCAGGCCCTGAGACTTATATATATATACACACACTCACCACAGTCCATGCCCTGAGACTTATATATATACACAAACACACACCACAGTCCATGCCCTGAGACTTATATATATACACACACACCACAGTCCAGGCCCTGAGACTTATATATATACACACACACCACAGTCCAGGCCCTGAGACTTATATATACACACACACCACAGTCCAGGTCCTGAGACTTATATATATACACACAAACACACACCACAGTCCATGCCCTGAGACTTATATATATACACACACACACCACAGTCCATGCCCTGAGACTTATATATACACACACACACCACAGTCCATGCCCTGAGACTTATATATATACACACACACACCACAGTCCAGGCCCTGAGACTTATATATATACACACACACACCACAGTCCATGCCCTGAGACTTATATATATATACACACACACCACAGTCCATGCCCTGAGACTTATATATATACACACACACACACCACAGTCCAGGCTCTGAGACTTATATATATACACACACACACACCACATTCCAGGCCCTGAGACTTATATATATATACACACACACCACAGTCCATGCCCTGAGACTTATATATATACACACACACACCACAGTCCATGCCCTGAGACTTATCTATATACACACACACACCACAGTCCAGGCCCTGAGACTTATATATATACACACACACACCACAGTCCAGGCCCTGAGACTTATATATATACACACACACACCACAGTCCATGCCCTGAGACTTATATATATACACACACACACCACAGTCCAGGCCCTGAGACTTATATATATACACACACACCACAGTCCATGCCCTGAGACTTATATATATACACACACACACCACAGTCCATGCCCTGAGACTTATATATATACACACACACACCACAGTCCAGGCCCTGAGACTTATATATATACACACACACACCACAGTCCATGCCCTGAGACTTATATATATACACACACACACCACAGTCCAGGCCCTGAGACTTATATATATATATACACACACACACCACAGTCCATGCCCTGAGACTTATATATATACACACACACACCACAGTCCATGCCCTGAGACTTATATATATACACACACACCACAGTCCAGGCCCTGAGACTTATATATATACACACAAACACACACCACAGTCCATGCCCTGAGACTTATATATATACACACACACACCACAGTCCAGGCCCTGAGACTTATATATATACACACAAACACACACCACAGTCCATGCCCTGAGACGTATATATATACACACACACACCACAGTCCAGGCCCTGAGACTTATATATATACACACACACACTCACCACAGTCCAGGCCCTGAGACTTATATATATACACAGACACTCACCACAGTCCAGGCCCTGAGACTTATATATATACACACAAACACACACCACAGTCCATGCCCTGAGACTTATATATATACACACACACACCACAGTCCATGCCCTGAGACTTATATATATACACACACACACTCACCACAGTCCAGGCCCTGAGACTTATATATATACACACAAACACACACCACAGTCCAGGTCCTGAGACTTATATATATACACACACACACACCACAGTCCAGGCCCTGAGACTTATATATATACACACAAACACACACCACAGTCCAGGTCCTGAGACTTATATATATACACACACACACTCACCACAGTCCAGGCCCTGAGACTTATATATATACACACACACTCACCACAGTCCAGGCCCTGATACTTATATATATACACACACACACTCACCACAGTCCAGGCCCTGAGACTTATATATATACACACACACACACACCACAGTCCAGGCCCTGAGACTTATATATATACACACACACACATCACAGTCCAGGCCCTGAGACTTATATATATACACACAGACACCACAGTCCAGGCCCTGAGACTTATATATATATACACAGACACCACAGTCCATGCCCTGAGACTTATATATATACACACACACACATCACAGTCCAGGCCCTGAGACTTATATATATACACACACTCACACCACAGTCCAGGCCCTGAGACTTATATATATACACACACACACACCACAGTCCAGGCCCTGAGACTTATATATATACACACAGACACCACAGTCCAGGCCCTGAGCTTATATATATACACACAGACACCACAGTCCAGGCCCTGAGACTTATATATATATACACAGACACCACAGTCCATGCCCTGAGACTTATATATATACACACACACACATCACAGTCCAGGCCCTGAGACTCATATATATACACACACACACACACCACAATCCAGGCCCTGAGACTTATATATATACACACAGACACCACAGTCCAGGCCCTGAGACTTATATATATATACACAGACACCACAGTCCATGCCCTGAGACTTATATATATACACACACACACCACAGTCCAGGCCCTGAGACTTATATATATACACACACACACACACCACAGTCCAGGCCCTGAGACTTATATATATACACACACACACACACCACAGTCCAGGCCCTGAGACTTATATATATACACACAGACACCACAGTCCAGGCCCTGAGACTTATATATATATACACAGACAACACAGTCCATGCCCTGAGACTTATATATATACACACACACACCACAGTCCAGGCCCTGAGACTTATATATATACACACAAACACACACCACAGTCCATGCCCTGAGACTTATATATATACACACACACACACCACAGTCCAGGCCCTGAGACTTACATATATACACACACACTCACCACAGTCCAGGCCCTGAGACTTATATATATACACACACACTCACCACAGTCCAGGCCCTGAGACTTATATATATACACACAAACACACACCACAGTCCATGCCCTGAGACTTATATATATACACACACACACACCACAGTCCAGGCCCTGAGACTTATATATATACACACACACTCACGACAGTCCAGGCCCTGAGACTTATATATATACACACACACACCACAGTCCAGGCCCTGAGACTTATATATATACACACACACACCACAGTCCAGGCCCTGAGACTTATATATACACACACACACACCACAGTCCAGGCCCTGAGACTTATATATATACACACACACACCACAGTCCATGCCCTGAGACTTATATATACACACACACACCACAGTCCATGCCCTGAGACTTATATATATACACACACACACCACAGTCCAGGCCCTGAGACTTATATATATACACACACACACCACAGTCCATGCCCTGAGACTTATATATATACACACACACACCACAGTCCATGCCCTGAGACTTATATATATACACACACACACACCACAGTCCAGGCCCTGAGACTTATATATATACACACACACACACCACAGTCCAGGCCCTGAGACTTATATATATATACACACACACCACAGTCCATGCCCTGAGACTTATATATATACACACACACACCACAGTCCATGCCCTGAGACTTATCTATATACACACACACACCACAGTCCAGGCCCTGAGACTTATATATATACACACATACACCACAGTCCATGCCCTGAGACTTATATATATACACACACACACCACAGTCCAGGCCCTGAGACTTATATATACACACACACACACCACAGTCCAGGCCCTGAGACTTATATATATACACACATACACCACAGTCCATGCCCTGAGACTTATATATATACACACACACACCACAGTCCAGGCCCTGAGACTTATATATATACACACACACACCACAGTCCATGCCCTGAGACTTATATATATATACACACACACACCACAGTCCAGGCCCTGAGACTTATATATATACACACACACACCACAGTCCATGCCCTGAGACTTATATATATACACACACACCACAGTCCAGGCCCTGAGACTTATATATATACACACAAACACACACCACAGTCCATGCCCTGAGACTTATATATATACACACACACACCACAATCCAGGCCCTGAGACTTATATATATACACACAAACACACACCACAGTCCATGCCCTGAGACTTATATATATACACACACACACCACAGTCCAGGCCCTGAGACTTTTATATATACACACACACACTCACCACAGTCCAGGCCCTGAGACTTATATATATACACACAAACACACACCACAGTCCATTCCCTGAGACTTATATATATACACACACACACCACAGTCCAGGCCCTGGGACTTATATATATACACACACACACTCACCACAGTCCAGGCCCTGAGACTTATATATATACACACACTCACCACAGTCCAGGCCCTGAGACTTATATATATACACACAAACACACACCACAGTCCATGCCCTGAGACTTATATATATACACACACACACACCACAGTCCAGGCCCTGGGACTTATATATATACACACACACACTCACCACAGTCCAGGCCCTGAGACTTATATATATACACTCACACTCACCACAGTCCAGGCCCTGATACTTATATATATACACACACACACCACAGTCCAGACCCTGAGAATTATATATATACACACACACACTCACCACAGTCCAGGCCCTGAGACTTATATATATACTCACACACACTCACCACAGTCCAGGCCCTGAGACTTATATATATACACACACACTCACCACAGTCCAGGCCCTGAGACTTATATATATACACACAAAAACACACCACAGTCCATGCCCTGAGACTTATATATATACACACACACACACACCACAGTCCAGGCCCTGAGACTTATATATATACACACACACACTCACCACAGTCCAGGCCCTGAGACTTATATATATACACACACACTCACCACAGTCCAGGCCCTGATACTTATATATATACACACACACTCACCACAGTCCAGGCCCTGAGACTTATATATATAGACACAAACACACACCACAGTCCAGGTCCTGAGACTTATATATATACACACACACACTCACCACAGTCCAGGCCCTGAGACTTATATATATACACACACACTCACCACAGTCCAGGCCCTGATACTTATATATATACACACACACACTCACCACAGTCCAGGCCCTGAGACTTATATATATACACACACACACACACCACAGTCCAGGCCCTGAGACTTATATATATACACACACACACATCACAGTCCAGGCCCTGAGACTTATATATATACACACAGACACCACAGTCCAGGCCCTGAGACTTATATATATACACACAGACACCACAGTCCAGGCCCTGAGACTTATATATATATACACAGACACCACAGTCCATGCCCTGAGACTTATATATATACACACATACACATCACAGTCCAGGCCCTGAGAGTTATATATATATATACACACACACCACAGTCCATGCCCTGAGACTTATATATGAATAACTTGAAGATAGACAAGTCTCCCGGGCCTGACGGGGTATATCCAAGGATGTTATGGGAAGCAAGGGATGAAATTGCAGAGCCGCTGGCAATGATCTTTTCATCTTCTCTGCTGACGGGGGTGGTACCAGGTGATTGGAGGGTGGCAAATGTTGTGCCCCTGTTCAAGAAAGGGAATAGGAACAACCCTGGGAATTACAGGCCAGTTAGTCTTACTTCAGTGGTAGGCAAGTTGATGGAAAAGGTGCTGAGGGATAGGATTTCTGAGCATCTGGAAAGACACTGCTTGATTCGGGACAGTCAGCACGGTTTTGTGAGGGGTAGGTCTTGCCTCACAAGCCTGATTGAATTCTTTGAGCAGGTGACCAAGCAAGTGGATGAGGGTAAACCAGTGGATGTGGTGTACATGGATTTTAGTAAGGCATTTGATAAGGTCCCCCATGGTAGACTTATGGAGAAAGTCAGGAGGCATGGGATAGTGGGGAATGTGGCCAGTTGGATTAAGAATTGGCTAACTGATAGAAGGCAGAGAGTGGTCTTAGATGGTAAATACTCAGCCTGGAGCCCAGTTACCAGTGGCGTGCCGCAGGGATCAGTTCTGGGTCCTCTCCTGTTTGTGATTTTTATTAACGACTTGGATGAGGAAGTCGAAGGGTGGGTCAGTAAATTTGCAGATGATACAAAGGTTGGTGGAGTTGTGGATACCGAGGAGGGCTATTGTCGTCTGCAAAGGGACTTGGATAGGTTGCAGTGCTGGGCTGAAAAGTGGCAGATGGAGTTTAACCCTGAAAAGTGTGAGGTCGTCCATTTTGGAAGGACAAACATGAATGCAAAATACTGGGTTAACGGTAGGGTTCTTGGGCATGTGGAGGAGCAGAGAGACCTTGGGGTCTATGTGCATAGATCATTGAAAGTTGCAACTCAAGTGGATAGGGCTGTGAAGAAGGCATATGGGGTGTTAGCGTTCATTAGCAGAGGGATTGAATTTAAGAGCCGTGAGGTGATGATGCAGCTGTACAGGACCTTGGTAAGGCCTCATTTGGAGTACTGTGTGCAGTTCTGGTCGCCTCATTTTAGGAAGGATGTGGAAGCCTTGGAGAGGGTGCAGAGGAGATTTACCAGGATGTTGCCTGGAATGGAGAATAAGTCTTACGAGGAAAGGCTGAACATTCTAGGCCTCTTCTCATTAGAAAGGAGAAGGATGAGGGGTGACATGATAGAGGTTTATAAGATGATCAGGGGAATAGATAGGGTAGACAGTCAGAAACTTTTGCCCCGGGTGGAGCAAAGCGTTACAAGGGGTCATAAATTTAAGGTGAAGGGTGGGAGATATAAGGGGGATGTCAGGGGAAGGTTCTTTACCCAGAGAGTGGTCGAGGCATGGAATGCCTTGCCCGGGGAAGTTGTTGAGTCAGAAACTTTAGGGACTTTCAAAAGGCTTTTGGATAGGTATATGGATAAAGGAGAATGATGGGGTATAGATTAAATTGTCCTTGACAGAGGACAAAGGATCGGCACAACATTGTGGGCCGAAGGGCCTGTTCTGTGCTGTATGTTCTATGTTCTATGTTCTATATACACACACACACACCACAGTCCAGGCCCTGAGACTTATATATATACACACACACACACCACAGTCCAGGCCCTGAGACTTATATATATACACACACACACACCACAGTCCAGACCCTGAGACTTATATATATACACACACTCACCACAGTCCAGGCCCTGAGACTTATATATATACACACACACTCACCACAGTCCATGCCCTGAGACTTATATATATACACACACACACACCACAGACCAGGCCCTGAGACTTATATATATACACACACACACCACAGTCCAGGTCCTGAGACTTATATATACACACACACACACCACAGTCCAGGCCCTGAGACTTATATATATACACACACACACCACAGTCCACGCCCTGAGACTTATATATATACACACACACACACACCACAGTCCATGCCCTGAGACTTATATATATACACACAAACACACACCACAGTCCATGCCCTGAGACTTATATATATACACACACACACCACAGTCCAGGCCCTGAGACTTATATATATACACACACACACACACCACAGTCCAGGCCCTGAGACTTATATATATACACACACACACCACAGTCCATGCCCTGAGACTTATATATATACACACACACACCACAGTCCATGCCCTGAGACTTATATATATACACACACACACCACAGTCCATGCCCTGAGACTTATATATATACACACACACACCACAGTCCAGGCCCTGAGACTTATATATATATACACACACACCACAGTCCAGGCCCTGAGACTTATATATATATACACACACACCACAGTCCAGGCCCTGAGACTTATATATATATACACACAAACACACACCACAGTCCATGCCCTGAGACTTATATATATACACACACACACCACAGTCCATGCCCTGAGACTTATATATATACACACACACACCACAGTCCAGGCCCTGAGACTTATATATATATACACACACACCACAGTCCAGGCCCTGAGACTTATATATATATACACACAAACACACACCACAGTCCAGGCCCTGAGACTTATATATATACACACACACACACCACAGTCCAGGCCCTGAGACTTATATATATACACACACACACCACAGTCCATGCCCTGAGACTTATATATATACACACACACACCACAGTCCAGGCCCTGAGACTTATATATATATACACTCACACACCACAGTCCAGGCCCTGAGACTTATATATATACACACACACACACCACAGTCCAGGCCCTGAGACTTATATATATACACACACACACACCACAGTCCAGGCCCTGAGACTTATATATATACACACAAACACACACCACAGTCCAGGCCCTGAGACTTATATATATATACACACACACACCACAGTCCAGGCCCTGAGACTTATATATACACACACACACACACCACAGTCCATGCCCTGAGACTTATATATATATACACACACACACACCACAGTCCAGGCCCTGAGACTTATATATATACACACACACACACCACAGTCCAGGCCCTGAGACTTATATATACACACACACACCACAGTCCAAGCCCTGAGACTTACATATATACACAAACACCACAGTCCAGGCCCTGAGACTTATATATATACACACACACACCACAGTCCATGCCCTGAGACTTATATATATAGACACACACACACCACAGTCCAGGCCCTGAGACTTATATATATACACACACACACACAACAGTCCAGGCCCTGAGACTTATATATATATACACACACTCACCACAGTCCAGGCCCTGAGACTTATATATATATACACACACACACCACAGTCCAGGCCCTGAGACTTATATATATACACACACACACCACAGTCCAGGCCCTGAGACTTATATATATACACACAAACACACACCACAGTCCAGGCCCTGAGACTTATATATATATACACACACACACACCACAGTCCAGGCCCTGAGACTTATATATACACACACACACACACCACAGTCCAGACCCTGAGACTTATATATATACACACACACTCACCACAGTCCAGGCCCTGAGACTTATATATATACACACAGACACCACAGTCCAGGCCCTGAGACTTATATATATACACACACACCACAGTCCAGGCCCTGAGACTTATATATATACACACACTCACCACAGTCCATGCCCTGAGACTTATATATATACACAAACACACACCACAGTCCATGCCCTGAGACTTATATATATACACACACACCACAGTCCAGGCCCTGAGACTTATATATATACACACACACCACAGTCCAGGCCCTGAGACTTATATATACACACACACCACAGTCCAGGTCCTGAGACTTATATATATACACACAAACACACACCACAGTCCATGCCCTGAGACTTATATATATACACAAACACCACAGTCCAGGCCCTGAGACTTATATATATACACACACACACCACAGTCCATGCCCTGAGACTTATATATATACACACACACACCACAGTCCAGGCCCTGAGACTTATATATATACACACACACACACCACAGTCCAGGCCCTGAGACTTATATATATATACACACACACCACAGTCCAGGTCCTGAGACTTATATATATACACACACACCACAGTCCAGGCCCTGAGACTTATATATATATACACACACACCACAGTCAAGGCCCTGAGACTTATATATATACACACACACACCACAGTCCATGCCCTGAGACGTATATATATATACACACACACACCACAGTCCAGGCCCTGAGACTTATATATATACACACACACCACAGACCAGGTCCTGAGACTTATATATATACACAAACACCACAGTCCAGGCCCTGAGACTTATATATATACACACACACACCACAGTCCAGGCCCTGAGACTTATATATATACACACACACACCACAGTCCATGCCCTGAGACTTATATATATATACACACACACCACAGTCCATGCCCTGAGACTTATATATATACACACACACACACCACAGTCCAGGCTCTGAGACTTATATATATACACACACACACACCACATTCCAGGCCCTGAGACTTATATATATATACACACACACCACAGTCCATGCCCTGAGACTTATATATATACACACACACACCACAGTCCAGGTCCTGAGACTTATATATATATACACACACACCACAGTCAAGGCCCTGAGACTTATATATATACACACACTCACCACAGTCCATGCCCTGAGACGTATATATATATACACACACACCACAGTCCAGGCCCTGAGACTTATATATATACACACACACCACAGACCAGGTCCTGAGACTTATATATATACACACACACCACAGTCCAGGCCCTGAGACTTATATATATACACACACACACCACAGTCCAGGCCCTGAGACTTATATATATACAAACACACACCACAGTCCATGCCCTGAGACTTATATATATACACACACACCACAGTCCATGCCCTGAGACTTATATATAAACACACACACCACAGTCCAGGCCCTGAGACTTATATATATACACACACTCACCACAGTCCATGCCCTGAGACTTATATATATACACAAACACACACCACAGTCCATGCCCTGAGACTTATATATATACACACACACCACAGTCCATGCCCTGAGACTTATATATATACACACACACCACAGTCCAGGCCCTGAGACTTATATATATACACACACACACCACAGTCCATGCCCTGAGACTTATATATATACACACACACCACAGTCCAATGCCTGAGACTTATATATATACACACACACCACAGTCCAGGCCCTGAGACTTATATATATACACACACACACCACAGTCCAGGCCCTGAGACTTATTTATATATACACACACACACCACAGTCCAGGCCCTGAGACTTATATATACACACACACACACCACAGTCCAGGTCCTGAGACTTATATATATACACACAAACACACACCACAGTCCATGCCCTGAGACATATATATATACATACACACACCACAGTCCAGGCCCTGAGACTTATATATATACACACACACCACAGTCCAGGCCCTGAGACTTATATATATATACACACACACCACAGTCCAGGCCCTGAGACTTATATATATACACACACTCACCACAGTCCATGCCCTGAGACTTATATATATACACAAACACACCACAGTCCATGCCCTGAGACTTATATATATACACACACACACCACAGTCCAGGCCCTGAGACTTATATATATATACACACACACCACAGTCCAGGCCCTGAGACTTATATATATATACACACACACCACAGTCCAGGCCCTGAGACTTATATATATATACACACACTCACCACAGTCCATGCCCTGAGACTTATATATATACACAAACACACACCACAGTCCATGCCCTGAGACTTATATATATACACACACACCACAGTCCAGGCCCTGAGACTTATATATATACACACACACCACAGTCCAGGCCCTGAGACTTATATATACACACACACCACAGTCCAGGTCCTGAGACTTATATATATACACACAAACACACACCACAGTCCATGCCCTGAGACTTATATATATACACACACACACCACAGTCCATGCCCTGAGACTTATATATACACACACACACCACAGTCCATGCCCTGAGACTTATATATATACACACACACACCACAGTCCAGGCCCTGAGACTTATATATATACACACACACACCACAGTCCATGCCCTGAGACTTATATATATATACACACACACCACAGTCCATGCCCTGAGACTTATATATATACACACACACACACCACAGTCCAGGCTCTGAGACTTATATATATACACACACACACACCACATTCCAGGCCCTGAGACTTATATATATATACACACACACCACAGTCCATGCCCTGAGACTTATATATATACACACACACACCACAGTCCATGCCCTGAGACTTATCTATATACACACACACACCACAGTCCAGGCCCTGAGACTTATATATATACACACACACACCACAGTCCAGGCCCTGAGACTTATATATATACACACACACACCACAGTCCATGCCCTGAGACTTATATATATACACACACACACCACAGTCCAGGCCCTGAGACTTATATATATACACACACACCACAGTCCATGCCCTGAGACTTATATATATACACACACACACCACAGTCCATGCCCTGAGACTTATATATATACACACACACACCACAGTCCAGGCCCTGAGACTTATATATATACACACACACACCACAGTCCATGCCCTGAGACTTATATATATACACACACACACCACAGTCCAGGCCCTGAGACTTATATATATATATACACACACACACCACAGTCCATGCCCTGAGACTTATATATATACACACACACACCACAGTCCATGCCCTGAGACTTATATATATACACACACACCACAGTCCAGGCCCTGAGACTTATATATATACACACAAACACACACCACAGTCCATGCCCTGAGACTTATATATATACACACACACACCACAGTCCAGGCCCTGAGACTTATATATATACACACAAACACACACCACAGTCCATGCCCTGAGACGTATATATATACACACACACACCACAGTCCAGGCCCTGAGACTTATATATATACACACACACACTCACCACAGTCCAGGCCCTGAGACTTATATATATACACAGACACTCACCACAGTCCAGGCCCTGAGACTTATATATATACACACAAACACACACCACAGTCCATGCCCTGAGACTTATATATATACACACACACACCACAGTCCATGCCCTGAGACTTATATATATACACACACACACTCACCACAGTCCAGGCCCTGAGACTTATATATATACACACAAACACACACCACAGTCCAGGTCCTGAGACTTATATATATACACACACACACACCACAGTCCAGGCCCTGAGACTTATATATATACACACAAACACACACCACAGTCCAGGTCCTGAGACTTATATATATACACACACACACTCACCACAGTCCAGGCCCTGAGACTTATATATATACACACACACTCACCACAGTCCAGGCCCTGATACTTATATATATACACACACACACTCACCACAGTCCAGGCCCTGAGACTTATATATATACACACACACACACACCACAGTCCAGGCCCTGAGACTTATATATATACACACACACACATCACAGTCCAGGCCCTGAGACTTATATATATACACACAGACACCACAGTCCAGGCCCTGAGACTTATATATATATACACAGACACCACAGTCCATGCCCTGAGACTTATATATATACACACACACACATCACAGTCCAGGCCCTGAGACTTATATATATACACACACTCACACCACAGTCCAGGCCCTGAGACTTATATATATACACACACACACACCACAGTCCAGGCCCTGAGACTTATATATATACACACAGACACCACAGTCCAGGCCCTGAGCTTATATATATACACACAGACACCACAGTCCAGGCCCTGAGACTTATATATATATACACAGACACCACAGTCCATGCCCTGAGACTTATATATATACACACACACACATCACAGTCCAGGCCCTGAGACTCATATATATACACACACACACACACACCACAATCCAGGCCCTGAGACTTATATATATACACACAGACACCACAGTCCAGGCCCTGAGACTTATATATATATACACAGACACCACAGTCCATGCCCTGAGACTTATATATATACACACACACACCACAGTCCAGGCCCTGAGACTTATATATATACACACACACACACACCACAGTCCAGGCCCTGAGACTTATATATATACACACACACACACACCACAGTCCAGGCCCTGAGACTTATATATATACACACAGACACCACAGTCCAGGCCCTGAGACTTATATATATATACACAGACAACACAGTCCATGCCCTGAGACTTATATATATACACACACACACCACAGTCCAGGCCCTGAGACTTATATATATACACACAAACACACACCACAGTCCATGCCCTGAGACTTATATATATACACACACACACACCACAGTCCAGGCCCTGAGACTTACATATATACACACACACTCACCACAGTCCAGGCCCTGAGACTTATATATATACACACACACTCACCACAGTCCAGGCCCTGAGACTTATATATATACACACAAACACACACCACAGTCCATGCCCTGAGACTTATATATATACACACACACACACCACAGTCCAGGCCCTGAGACTTATATATATACACACACACTCACGACAGTCCAGGCCCTGAGACTTATATATATACACACACACTCACCACAGTCCAGGCCCTGAGACTTATATATATACACACACACACACCACAGACCAGGCCCTGAGACTTATATATATACACACACACACCACAGTCCAGGCCCTGAGACTTATATATACACACACACACACCACAGTCCAGGCCCTGAGACTTATATATATACACACACACACCACAGTCCAGGCCCTGAGACTTATATATACACACACACACACCACAGTCCAGGCCCTGAGACTTATATATATACACACACACACCACAGTCCATGCCCTGAGACTTATATATACACACACACACCACAGTCCATGCCCTGAGACTTATATATATACACACACACACCACAGTCCAGGCCCTGAGACTTATATATATACACACACACACCACAGTCCATGCCCTGAGACTTATATATATACACACACACACCACAGTCCATGCCCTGAGACTTATATATATACACACACACACACCACAGTCCAGGCCCTGAGACTTATATATATACACACACACACACCACAGTCCAGGCCCTGAGACTTATATATATATACACACACACCACAGTCCATGCCCTGAGACTTATATATATACACACACACACCACAGTCCATGCCCTGAGACTTATCTATATACACACACACACCACAGTCCAGGCCCTGAGACTTATATATATACACACATACACCACAGTCCATGCCCTGAGACTTATATATATACACACACACACCACAGTCCAGGCCCTGAGACTTATATATACACACACACACACCACAGTCCAGGCCCTGAGACTTATATATATACACACATACACCACAGTCCATGCCCTGAGACTTATATATATACACACACACACCACAGTCCAGGCCCTGAGACTTATATATATACACACACACACCACAGTCCATGCCCTGAGACTTATATATATATACACACACACACCACAGTCCAGGCCCTGAGACTTATATATATACACACACACACCACAGTCCATGCCCTGAGACTTATATATATACACACACACCACAGTCCAGGCCCTGAGACTTATATATATACACACAAACACACACCACAGTCCATGCCCTGAGACTTATATATATACACACACACACCACAATCCAGGCCCTGAGACTTATATATATACACACAAACACACACCACAGTCCATGCCCTGAGACTTATATATATACACACACACACCACAGTCCAGGCCCTGAGACTTTTATATATACACACACACACTCACCACAGTCCAGGCCCTGAGACTTATATATATACACACAAACACACACCACAGTCCATTCCCTGAGACTTATATATATACACACACACACCACAGTCCAGGCCCTGGGACTTATATATATACACACACACACTCACCACAGTCCAGGCCCTGAGACTTATATATATACACACACTCACCACAGTCCAGGCCCTGAGACTTATATATATACACACAAACACACACCACAGTCCATGCCCTGAGACTTATATATATACACACACACACACCACAGTCCAGGCCCTGGGACTTATATATATACACACACACACTCACCACAGTCCAGGCCCTGAGACTTATATATATACACTCACACTCACCACAGTCCAGGCCCTGATACTTATATATATACACACACACACCACAGTCCAGACCCTGAGAATTATATATATACACACACACACTCACCACAGTCCAGGCCCTGAGACTTATATATATACTCACACACACTCACCACAGTCCAGGCCCTGAGACTTATATATATACACACACACTCACCACAGTCCAGGCCCTGAGACTTATATATATACACACAAAAACACACCACAGTCCATGCCCTGAGACTTATATATATACACACACACACACACCACAGTCCAGGCCCTGAGACTTATATATATACACACACACACTCACCACAGTCCAGGCCCTGAGACTTATATATATACACACACACTCACCACAGTCCAGGCCCTGATACTTATATATATACACACACACTCACCACAGTCCAGGCCCTGAGACTTATATATATAGACACAAACACACACCACAGTCCAGGTCCTGAGACTTATATATATACACACACACACTCACCACAGTCCAGGCCCTGAGACTTATATATATACACACACACTCACCACAGTCCAGGCCCTGATACTTATATATATACACACACACACTCACCACAGTCCAGGCCCTGAGACTTATATATATACACACACACACACACCACAGTCCAGGCCCTGAGACTTATATATATACACACACACACATCACAGTCCAGGCCCTGAGACTTATATATATACACACAGACACCACAGTCCAGGCCCTGAGACTTATATATATACACACAGACACCACAGTCCAGGCCCTGAGACTTATATATATATACACAGACACCACAGTCCATGCCCTGAGACTTATATATATACACACATACACATCACAGTCCAGGCCCTGAGAGTTATATATATATATACACACACACCACAGTCCATGCCCTGAGACTTATATATGAATAACTTGAAGATAGACAAGTCTCCCGGGCCTGACGGGGTATATCCAAGGATGTTATGGGAAGCAAGGGATGAAATTGCAGAGCCGCTGGCAATGATCTTTTCATCTTCTCTGCTGACGGGGGTGGTACCAGGTGATTGGAGGGTGGCAAATGTTGTGCCCCTGTTCAAGAAAGGGAATAGGAACAACCCTGGGAATTACAGGCCAGTTAGTCTTACTTCAGTGGTAGGCAAGTTGATGGAAAAGGTGCTGAGGGATAGGATTTCTGAGCATCTGGAAAGACACTGCTTGATTCGGGACAGTCAGCACGGTTTTGTGAGGGGTAGGTCTTGCCTCACAAGCCTGATTGAATTCTTTGAGCAGGTGACCAAGCAAGTGGATGAGGGTAAACCAGTGGATGTGGTGTACATGGATTTTAGTAAGGCATTTGATAAGGTCCCCCATGGTAGACTTATGGAGAAAGTCAGGAGGCATGGGATAGTGGGGAATGTGGCCAGTTGGATTAAGAATTGGCTAACTGATAGAAGGCAGAGAGTGGTCTTAGATGGTAAATACTCAGCCTGGAGCCCAGTTACCAGTGGCGTGCCGCAGGGATCAGTTCTGGGTCCTCTCCTGTTTGTGATTTTTATTAACGACTTGGATGAGGAAGTCGAAGGGTGGGTCAGTAAATTTGCAGATGATACAAAGGTTGGTGGAGTTGTGGATACCGAGGAGGGCTATTGTCGTCTGCAAAGGGACTTGGATAGGTTGCAGTGCTGGGCTGAAAAGTGGCAGATGGAGTTTAACCCTGAAAAGTGTGAGGTCGTCCATTTTGGAAGGACAAACATGAATGCAAAATACTGGGTTAACGGTAGGGTTCTTGGGCATGTGGAGGAGCAGAGAGACCTTGGGGTCTATGTGCATAGATCATTGAAAGTTGCAACTCAAGTGGATAGGGCTGTGAAGAAGGCATATGGGGTGTTAGCGTTCATTAGCAGAGGGATTGAATTTAAGAGCCGTGAGGTGATGATGCAGCTGTACAGGACCTTGGTAAGGCCTCATTTGGAGTACTGTGTGCAGTTCTGGTCGCCTCATTTTAGGAAGGATGTGGAAGCCTTGGAGAGGGTGCAGAGGAGATTTACCAGGATGTTGCCTGGAATGGAGAATAAGTCTTACGAGGAAAGGCTGAACATTCTAGGCCTCTTCTCATTAGAAAGGAGAAGGATGAGGGGTGACATGATAGAGGTTTATAAGATGATCAGGGGAATAGATAGGGTAGACAGTCAGAAACTTTTGCCCCGGGTGGAGCAAAGCGTTACAAGGGGTCATAAATTTAAGGTGAAGGGTGGGAGATATAAGGGGGATGTCAGGGGAAGGTTCTTTACCCAGAGAGTGGTCGAGGCATGGAATGCCTTGCCCGGGGAAGTTGTTGAGTCAGAAACTTTAGGGACTTTCAAAAGGCTTTTGGATAGGTATATGGATAAAGGAGAATGATGGGGTATAGATTAAATTGTCCTTGACAGAGGACAAAGGATCGGCACAACATTGTGGGCCGAAGGGCCTGTTCTGTGCTGTATGTTCTATGTTCTATGTTCTATATACACACACACACACCACAGTCCAGGCCCTGAGACTTATATATATACACACACACACACCACAGTCCAGGCCCTGAGACTTATATATATACACACACACACACCACAGTCCAGACCCTGAGACTTATATATATACACACACTCACCACAGTCCAGGCCCTGAGACTTATATATATACACACACACTCACCACAGTCCATGCCCTGAGACTTATATATATACACACACACACACCACAGACCAGGCCCTGAGACTTATATATATACACACACACACCACAGTCCAGGTCCTGAGACTTATATATACACACACACACACCACAGTCCAGGCCCTGAGACTTATATATATACACACACACACCACAGTCCACGCCCTGAGACTTATATATATACACACACACACACACCACAGTCCATGCCCTGAGACTTATATATATACACACAAACACACACCACAGTCCATGCCCTGAGACTTATATATATACACACACACACCACAGTCCAGGCCCTGAGACTTATATATATACACACACACACACACCACAGTCCAGGCCCTGAGACTTATATATATACACACACACACCACAGTCCATGCCCTGAGACTTATATATATACACACACACACCACAGTCCATGCCCTGAGACTTATATATATACACACACACACCACAGTCCATGCCCTGAGACTTATATATATACACACACACACCACAGTCCAGGCCCTGAGACTTATATATATATACACACACACCACAGTCCAGGCCCTGAGACTTATATATATATACACACACACCACAGTCCAGGCCCTGAGACTTATATATATATACACACAAACACACACCACAGTCCATGCCCTGAGACTTATATATATACACACACACACCACAGTCCATGCCCTGAGACTTATATATATACACACACACACCACAGTCCAGGCCCTGAGACTTATATATATATACACACACACCACAGTCCAGGCCCTGAGACTTATATATATATACACACAAACACACACCACAGTCCAGGCCCTGAGACTTATATATATACACACACACACACCACAGTCCAGGCCCTGAGACTTATATATATACACACACACACCACAGTCCATGCCCTGAGACTTATATATATACACACACACACCACAGTCCAGGCCCTGAGACTTATATATATATAC